>NC_068981.1:141077072-141081948 GCF_001194135.2 Octopus bimaculoides | reverse complement strand
AAACCAACCAACATAATAACACACCCAACCCCAAAATACTTCCATACATCTCCACCCAAAACCCCAAAAACATCGAAGCATGCACCACAATCAATGTAAAGACAGAATCTTCACACAAGAAAGAATCAACAAGGAGAATCTTTTCATAGACAAATTCCAACCATTTCTTTCACCACAACTTTCTCTCACTCTTACTTCCTATTTCTGTTGTGCCTTTAATTCAAAGGGTCAGCCTTGTCACACCGTGTCACGCTGAATATCCACGAGAACTACGTTAAGGGTACACGTGTATGTGGAGTGCTCAGCCACTTGCACGGTAATTTCACGAGCAGGCTGTTCCGTTGATCGGATAAACTGGAACCCTTGACGTCGTAATCGACGGAGTGCCAACAAAAATATCAGTAAAATAGCTAGTTACACAATCTCAGGAAGAGATCAGAGTAGTAACTATACTACCAAGTAAAATCAGTAGCCACAAAAAAGTATCTGCCCCCTGTCACCACTGGTTTAGCCCCAGGCTGATTCTCCGCCAGCTGTTTATCGGTGTGCCCCCGCAAGCTTTATATACAACATATATTGTTCACAGGGAGCGTGAGCATCTAGCAACTTCTAGCAGGTAACAGGATCGCGAGACTGACTCAGCACATATTCATCCGACATAGACATTCCTATGCAGCTGCTTATCTATCTATCTATCTATCTATCTATCTATCTATCTATCTATCTATCTATTTATGTAGCTATCTATGTGTCTCTTCATTTGTATATATGTATATATGACTGGCTTCTTTCAGTTTACAATTACCAAACGCTCACTGACCAGTCTCTATTCGGCCCAAACCTATACCAAAAGACCTTTACCTATGGTTCAGTGTAGTGCCGCTGAATACAGTATCATGTGGTAGGGAAGCAAACTTCTTACCACACATCCATGAATCAAAATTCTTTTCCTCGGCCCATTTCAGTTTATTCACCCTTTAAGATAGCATTTGTCTTTCGTTGTTTTTCTTTATACGATCTACACCTGACAAATGTTTCTCTTAAACATTCTTTCTCTTTGTACAAACCTCAGCCCAATATAGGGAAACGGATTGTGTGTGGATGATGATGAGTTAGAAGCTTTCTATAACTCTTAGGTTCTCTACAAACAGCAATCAAATCGAATTCGTAATCATAAATATTCAATCTCTGACTGAAATGATTTACAGTTTTAGAATAACTACAGCTAGACATATAGTTATAATTTTCGATATTTATGATGATTAAATTTAAATCTATTTAGAATGTCATGCGTACGAGAGTTACCACCTACAGAAGTACGTTAATAGTTCAGAAGAGATGAAAAAAGTTTTCTTAGTCGTCACTATCCGTCTATATACGGAAACTTAACAAATATAGAAACAATATTTCTTACCACGTTTAGCAAGCAAACATATTGTAAGCTGTGGAATAGATCAAACAGATATATTAATGAAGTACTCAATATTATTAATATTAGGATACAATGTATTGGCTGAATTAGAACTGAAGACAGGATGCATACAGTTTCCCAGAACGTTAATATGAAAATAACATGTACTGCAATGCGAAAAGCGATATAAATCATTGACATATCCATGAATTTAAAAAAAAAATTCTCTTATCGGTGAATATGTGATATCATTGATTCAGCCGACATTTTAACACTTTGATGCCTCCTCTAATTTCTGTTAGCTTACTCGTACTGTAGAATTCACAACGAAAAGTATAAATCGTAGCACAACTACATAAACATGCATGCATACACACAAACACACACACACACACACACACACACACACACACACGCATATATATATATATATATACATATATATATATATATATGTATACATATATACACTCACACCATACATATACATACACACGCGCACACACACATATACATATATATATACTCTTATGTATACACACACATATGTTTATATATGTGTATTCATATGTATATGATGCGCTTTAAATGATCAAACTCTGTAAACATTTGAGTGACATTTTATACCGATTCCATAACATTTTATACTAAATATGTTTATCTGCTCTTTCAACTCCAAATAAATTCTAATGCTTCTTTACATCTGCATTTCATATCATTAGTTACGAAATATTTCTCTGAATGTCTGCTGTATTACTTTAATGCTTATATGATGATATCATCATGGAAATTACTGATGAAATCTATTTCCGATAGTTCAGTTGAACCTTCCAAAAATGCAGTTCAAAACCTTTGTATAGAATCAAAATTTGTATCAACTTTTATTTCTAAAATCAATATAATTTGAATCCGTGAAACCATAATATGCGAAACGAAGTAAAGATACGTTTATTATTGAACAAGAAAAAAAAAAGGGTTAACGGACCCGAGTTAGCTTTCAGCACTGCAATGTCGACTGAAATATAGATGAAAGCATTCGAATACTCATATATATCTCTGAGGATTAAAATTTCGCTTTCCAGCCAGGTGTCTTGACAATATTTCATTCTGAATCAACTTGAATAAACATCCTCTATTCTTGATTCCATTGATATAAGAGATATGAGATGGGTATAAATTATATTATTTATGTATATTTGTGTGTGAGTGTGTGAGTGTGTGTTTGTGTGTTTGTGAGTAAACACACGCACATACATATCCATGCATAGAAACATACGTATATACGAGTGTGTCTACGCATATATACTTGCGTGTATCATTGTGGAAGATTTTTGATCTATCGGAATCTGGTAACGAATGATACTATTTATCTCCAATTGCGGTAGAAATAATGGAAATATATGTACTCGGGAACGGAATGGATGTGCTCTGTAAGGCTAAACTACAAAATATATTTATGCTAAACAAAGTTTATATCGGGGAAAGTTTACTCCTTGCAGTAGGATCAATATTCTCTGGAACTTATGACGGTTATCATAATCTCGAATATAGATTGAGTTCTTCATCATTAGCTCTATTTTCTTACCCCTGTGTTAATCACCACATATCTCACTCTGTATGATATCATACAATTCCTTCTCAATTACATTTTGACAACGCTTAGGGAAATTATGAAGTTGAAAAGTAGGAAAACAACTCACTGCTTAACTCGTTTGCGAAGCTGATAATTCTTCTTCAATATAATCAATTTACGTAAAATTTTAATATTTCTCAGAAAACCACGAATGTATCTAGTCTTGTTCTGTATGATTTACAAATTCAAACGTATATTTGAAATAATTGTTTGTATTTAGGTTCATTATGAAATATCATCCTGGTTGTTCATATATCACGACGCTTAGCCGGATAAATTCATTTGTTATCCACTGAAGCATAAATGATAATGTACAATGATGAAAGTCATTATCATATATATCGTTCATTTGTTAGATTGTGAAATCTTTCTATAAATTTTGATGGCAATGTAATCTTGTATTAGTTTCTTATTATTTATGTATATGGAAACATGCAAAAGAGAATTGACTTTGTAAAACCTTTCTAACATTTCAGATGCAATATATGATTGTCGAGTTCGCATAATTGAGGTGAACATACAGCATGCAAAAAATTACAATTTCTAGTAAATCCGAGTTCTAATATCGTTAAAAAACTGTGGTATTGATAATCTAATTTATTAAGCATAACCATGTATGCCGCTATTGTATTTGAGATGATTAATAAAAAGATTGTAGATGTTGGAATGAGTAAATGGGCAATTAAATTTCATCAAATATACACTTCAACTTAACGATGTACTAGAAGAAATGATTTGCAATTCGTACATTTGTATTATGCTTAATAAATGGTGAAGTCGAACTTGCTTTTCGTCTGTGTACCCAGTATAAATAAAAGTGCTTTGTAAGAGGATCACGTTCTAAGATACATAAGAAATTTTGCAGCCCATAAAAACTCGTAATACATAAGAAAGAGAATTCGTTTACAAAACAAACGCATACACACACACACGCACGCGCACGCACACACACACACACACACACACACACACACACACACACACACACACACACACACATACATTCAGCCACTTATGTGTTCGTGTTTGGTACGTGATTATGTACTAAACACTGCACCCAAACTGCGTATTATAAACAAAAAAAAATGTAATTCACTTGAAATTTGACAAAATACATATTGCAAATTAGCCAGCACGAAAATATATTTCATGATTTTTAGAAATAGATTTATGATAACTTTCATATATATTAAATAGAGGTTATGTATTAAAGTACAAAAAAAAAAGCACTAGTGATTGTTGTTAATGAAGTTTTTTGTATGAGATTGCTATCCAATAGCGAAAACAGTATGCACGTGTTTGCTTGCATGTATATGAATTTCTGTATAGGCGTGGCTGTGTGGGACGCAAGCGTGGCTCTGTAGTAAGAAGCTTGCTTCCTAACCGCATGATTCCCCACATCTAGGTCTTTGTACTTAAATAACATTTCAACTTTAATGGACAAGAACTTTAAAGGCACAAGAACAGTAGGTCAATAGAACTTGCTGAACATTTCGTTTCAAGCGGCTGCAATTTTGAAGAAGATTTGAAAGTGCACGTTCTCAAAAAATATCCTGAATGTACCCCACTTTCACTTCTCAGAATGTATGAGGAGAAATTTGTTTGCGGGTTATTGACATCACGCCCTGGAGGAATGAATAATATGACAGGAGAATATCATCAAATTTATACAAAACTGTTTGGTTGAATATTCTTCTTTCTCTCTTTTTCTTTTCTTTTTCTGTCGTCTTCCTTTTTCTTTCTTTCTTTCTGCTTATTAAAAAACTGACAAAAGCTGTTGATGTCATTCTATCAACGTATGGACGATGATTACTCACGTTCATAGTTTACGT
>NC_068981.1:141075498-141076738 GCF_001194135.2 Octopus bimaculoides | reverse complement strand
AGAGAGAGAGAGAGAGAGGTATGTATACGTGTGTATGCGTATATATATGTATGTGTATGAATATATATATATATATATATATATATATATGTGCTTGTGAGTATGTTGGTATATATAAGCGGGTATGTATGTATGCGTATGTATACTTACACACACATGCATGTATAACTCTCACCAGACTGTGATAGTTAAGGAGGCAGCCAGAATGACACAACACGAAATATATTTTTAGACAACGGCTAGAAAATATACACATATTTCCCTGTATTTTTATATGTTTGGAATAGATTCAGTTCTTTCACTTAGATAAAAAAAAAAGGTACAGGAATACATATTTAAATAAAAATAAGAAACAACTTTGATGTATGTCACAATAACACGCATGCTAGTCTGACGACAAACCGTACGTATACGCACCAATAATCCAATATACATACACATACTCAAATACATGAAAAAGGCATGTAGACAGTCACTTCAATGGCGTCATCTTTTAAAATAAATACTGGCTGCTTGCGTTCATAAAACACATTTTCAACTGCTTTACCATCACTGCTGCTAGCGTAACGCTTTTTTTTTTTTATTATGTTAGCGTACTGAATAGAGAATTATTTTCCCACATTCAAAGATGTAAATTGCTGATTATTTCAAGGTTAAATGTCAAAACCCGAGGGCTCCAAAAATGGCAGTGTTACAACGTGAAATAGTGCACTTGACATGCAAGATTTATATTTCACATACTCTAATTTGACCGAGGACCTGTTTCTTATCATTTGTATCTCTTATCGCTTCTTTTCGTACATCCTGTAATTTGAGGAATTGAAACAACGTCCTTCTCAGCGGTCATAAGATTTACCATATGCTGATATCATAATCAATTTCTACTGTCAAGCTGAATTACAAATTATATAAATGGAATTTATTTTTGCAGTAATGTCCTCTGCAAGTTCCCTAAAACACTGCTCTATGTTTACGTCCCCAATATCAGAATAAATTCAAAGCCAAAGTGAGAAATATATTATCCAATGTAGTTAAAAATGAAATAAAATATAATAGCTATAGGAAGAAAACGCCGAGAAATTGTTTGTGAATGAATGTGAGATTAAAATCTTAAAGGAAAAAAATATAACTCACTCTAATACAGACTCTGTATTTAAATAGTGATACATGACTCCATCTCTGTGTGTATGTGAATATATATATATATATATATATATATATATATATATATATATATATA
>NC_068981.1:141074634-141075172 GCF_001194135.2 Octopus bimaculoides | reverse complement strand
ATATATATATATATATATATATATATATATATATATATACGAAGGCAGTACATGAGCACGAACATCGCTAAAAATGGAAATCAAAGATACATCAGTACCACAGAACAATCGCAAATCTACTCCAAGCATGAAAGGAAAAATTTCCAGTGAACATTAAAAACGTCTTACCTCTGCTAGGTCAGCACAAGCAATACTGGTCACATTCGTACCAGTTTCGAAATTAATGCCAAAATAGGTGTCTGCTTCTCTTCAGCCAACATCTGTTAGCTTACTACTACTAAAATGTTCTCCCACCATGGCTGTAAAATTGCGTTTGAAGTGACCAAAGACTATTTAAACAAACGAATTGCGTGGAAAAATTTATAAACAAATAACAGAAGAGATAGTATTATTAAAATAGCATCACATGTGGCAATCGAATTATCAGCAGTGGATGTCTTGTATGCATGTACTTTATTAATTTGCTTGTATGGCATACATACATAATATCGATATATTGTATAAGATATATATATGTATATATATATATATATATATA
>NC_068981.1:141071971-141072514 GCF_001194135.2 Octopus bimaculoides | reverse complement strand
TATATATATATGTATATAGATAGATAGATAGATAGATAGATAGATAGATACATACATACATACTTACATATTCATATACACATGCACATATTCACATATATCATGCAATTATCTAAGAAGAAGCTATTGATGGATAATATCAAAATGTTGGGAATAGTTTCTCTATTACTATTCATATGGTCAGTATGATTAAGATGTCGAGTTCAGAGCGGGAATAAACAAGACTGAAGAAGCAGGTTTGAATAATTGCCACTCAATGGTCCTATTGGCTTCAACACTACATTTTCAGAAGCATTCCACGGTTGTCAATAGCAACTGGTCACCTTTGTTTCAAGGTTTACAGCAGTGAGTGGATTTATAAATGATTTATAACTGACCTTTCTAACCCGATTCCAGTGTTGTGATATACTGCACTGTTGGTTGCTGCCTACAATGAACACGCAACATAATATATAAATATATACATATAGATATATATATATATAAGTGTGTATATATATATATATATATATATACATACGTATACATATATGTATATATATG
>NC_068981.1:141069666-141071821 GCF_001194135.2 Octopus bimaculoides | reverse complement strand
ATATATATATATATATATATATATATATATATATACACATATATATATGTACATATATATCTTATATATACCTCTCGGGTTACAAATACAGATATGTATTTGTATTGGTTTGTGTGAGTTTGTGTTCAGTGTACTCTCGATCGAAAAAGCGAAGAAACGTTGGTGATATTAGTACTTAGAAATCTCTGTTTGTGAGTGTGTCCATGTAGATATACAAAAATGTGTATATCTATATATATATATATATATGTGTGTGTCTATATATATGTATATATACGTATAGATTTATATATAGGTGGGACTTATAGACAAGCTAATGAAGAGGACAGGTGTTTGCATGAGAAGTGTTTTAGTTTTATGCTAGGAAAAATGGAAAAGTTCTTTACGTTTCGAGCTTACGCTCTCCAACAGAAAGGAAAACACAGAGAGAGAATGAAAATAAGTATGTGGAGTTCAACGACCCAACATAGCGTATGATTGGAAAAATGGATGTTGAAAGAAAGTGAGATAGTAATAAAACAAATGAGGTTAAATAAAAGGGAGATAATAATAGTGTTAGTGATCTCAAAACGAGAAGGTGAGAGTATGTGTGTGTGTGTGTGTGTGTATGTGAGAATGGTGTGTGTGAGCGTGTAAATGTGTATCTTTGAATAGGGGTGAGGGAATCTGACGTGTGTGAGCGTGTGGCTGTGCTTGTGTGTGTTGCATATAGCAGCTGATGTGTGCTTCTTCATGTTGTGTGTGCACTTGTATGCGTTTGTGTGAGTGTGACCAAACATTGTGCATGTTTATGGTGTATGTATGTGGACGTAAGTTATCTTTGTCTATGTATGTTACGTATGTTAATGTGCGTTGCCTGTGTTTGTTTATATTGTCTGTGTTCAGATATTATGTGTTTTTATGCATGTCGGATTCTGCATGATGGTGTGTGGTGTGTGTACTGAGTTGAACAGTGTGTGTGGCTTCTAATAGTGTAGTATGTGTGGTGATGCTATTGAAGATGATCTGTGGGTGTGTGGATGGTGGTGTGTGATGAGGATTCGTGGATGATTGTGTGTGGGTGTGCAGGTGATGGTGTGTGATGTGGGTGTGCGGGTGATGGTGTGGGGTGTGGGGTGTGGGTGCTGAGTAGTGGTCAGTCCTAATGCGTGTGGTGAGGTGTGGGGTTCGTCTCAAATGAGGACAGGAGGTAAGGTGGGAGTCGCATACAAAATGGAAGTGAGTTGGGCCCAAGTGACGCAAAGGAGCGAAGAGAGAAGATTTAATCAATTTCACTGCGAGGGTGGGAGTCCGAGTGGCTCATGTGCAAAGATAATCCGAACAGAGACAGATGTTGTAGCGAATGACCGGTAGGGCAGATATGCTACGATACCAGGTGTCACTGGCGGAGGTGCTTCGAGAATTGGTGAGCCAAGTAACGTCCCGTTTGACCGATATACAGAGAAGGAAAGAGAGATCAGAAGATGCAGTAAATGACATTACTAAAAGTACATGTAAAGAAGTCGGTGATATGATAAGCACGATGATGGGTGCTTATGAGGATGATGATGTTGGAGAGGTAGAGGAGGGTCGACAACGTCGGTGGGGGCAGCGGATCGAGGCATGATGGGCGGTAGTGTTAGGGAAGAAACTAAGTTAAGGTAAGAACGCGAGTCAATGTGTATGTTGCGGATGTAGTTAGTGAGAGCGGACTGGAGTTGCTGACAGAAAGGTCTACAAATTTGACGGAAGAATTAGAGATAGTGCAGGAGATTCGAGAGTAGGATGGAATGATTGCACAAAAGCGAGGGAGGAACCTACTAGTTCGTGGGAGAGTGAGGTCGCTTCGATACAGTCATCGATATAACACCCGTATAGTACGGGAGTGAGACCAGTGAATTGTGAGAATATTAGGGCATCAACTTGGCCAACGAACAATTTCCCATAATTAGGGCCCACTCTCTCTCCCATGATCATTCAAAAGACCTGTGGTAAAAAAAAAAAACAACAACCGCAAACGCGAAATAGTTGAGAGAGAGAACAATTTCTGCCAGGCGAAGTATAGAAGTGTCGGGTTAAAGGTCAGGCCGAATGTCTCTGTGTATATATATATAAATATATATAAATATATATATATTTAAACATGTATGTATGTATGTATGTATGTATGTTTGTA
>NC_068981.1:141067664-141069535 GCF_001194135.2 Octopus bimaculoides | reverse complement strand
TATATATATATATATATATATATATATATATATATGTATATATATATATATATACACGCGCGCGCAGACACACACACACACACACACATATATACTCGCTTGCACATCATTGTGACATATATATTTATCTTGTATACTTAATTATGAAGGAGAAGCGGGTTTTTTAGGGTCTCATCGGATATCTTTTGATGGTGGGACAAGTGCATCGGAAACTCAGCTAGTGTTCCAACCTTTTTGGCCATACCTGGTGGACTGGACTTTAAGCAATGCCAAATTCCCAGACAAACATAATTAGCATAACACTTCGCTTTTTTCATTTTGTCCAATGCGGATATGAATATTGAATGATTTTATGTGAACAATATTGGTTCTGACTTTCAGTAATAAGAATCTGGAATATATATTTGATGGGACTGTTATTACTTCCATTCGAAAATATTTTCACTCACCTCTATTGGAGGGAAATAAATAGCAAACGCATAACAACAACCTTTGAAGTCAATTTCCATAAACATCACGCACAAGATGTGTGATGAAGTTATCTTTGAAGCGTTTAGTTTTGAATCACATAATTTTAATTTCAAATGTATTATTTTTAACATATATGTATATATCATTATCATTATCATTATTATTATTATCATTTAAAACAGCGCGATTCGGTTCCATGCGACTTAGGGTTTGGTAGACTTCTAATAGAAACCTGGAACGTTCAGGCTCACACATACTCAAGCATCACCCACACGCACACATACACACAGACACACACAGACACACACATACATACACAGACACACACACACACACACGCATATATATATATTATGTATGTGTTTATGTGTGTATATAGGTATATATATATATATATATATATATGTATCTCTTAGGCATGGTGAGATTGCTTAATCAGGATTTCTGCGTATTTGCGTGTCATCAGTAGCAAGAAACCTCTTGCAACTACATGGTTAGACAAATAGCCTTTATTGAGATGGAAAAACAGTGATAAACAAATCACTAGTATCATTATTCAGTTAGGTGTTTACAGTATCACAATGTTTTCAAGAACAAAACACTCCTCACCCCTAAGGGGCTAGACTTGATATTCTTTCGCACAATAGAGATCTGATAAAAATTACCCCACACGCGCTTCACAGAGATGAAGCTCATTGATTTCTTGGCTTTATTGTTCTGAAGATGTTTGCTTACCATATTTCTTCCAAATAAAAACGAATTACATGTCACCACTCACATCCTCTTGCTTCTTATTATTGTTGCAGTGAAAGGAACTGGCTACATTGAAATAGCTGGTCACTATGACGTGCCTTATCGTTCCCATTCTAATATAAACACCTTGTCTATTTATCATATCTATGTATTTGAAAGTGCATCTAGAATATCCATATTTAGTCCAAAACGCATGGTGGCATTACTCTAGGTTCTATTCTAATTAAGGTCAACAGAATGTGTGTTCACAAATCACTGGTGAAAATGATATATGTGTTTCAATTGTTTACTCTTAAATGTACACGTACATACATATACACACGCACAAACACACACTCTCAAAAACACACACTCAAATGCACACACAAGCACACGCACATAAGTACGTTTGTGTGTATAGAGAGAGACATATGTACATAATTAAGGTGGTGCTCCAGCATTGCCGCAGTAAAATGACTGAAACAAGTAAAAGAATAAAAGTATATGTAATATATACATGTGTATATATGCATATCGATAAGAGCATAAATAAGTCAATAAAAGTAGTAGTAGTAGTAGTAGTAGTAGTAGTAGTAGTAGTAGTAGTAGTAGTGGCGGTGGCGGCGGCGGCGGCGGTGGTGTTGGTGGTAGTGGTTTCGGCGGCAGTA
>NC_068981.1:141064093-141067557 GCF_001194135.2 Octopus bimaculoides | reverse complement strand
AGTGGTAGTAGTAGAAGTAGTATCAGCAGCAGCAGCAGCAGCAGCAGCAGTAGTAGTAGTAGTAGTAGTAGCAGCACTGGTGGTGGTGGTGGTGGTGGTAGTGGTAGTAGCAGAAGTGGCAGCAGCTCCAGCAGCAGCAGCAGTAGTAGTAGTAGTAGTAGTAGTAGTAGTAGTAGTAGTAGTAGTAGTAGTAGTAGTAGTAGTAGTAGTAGTTCACCGGAGAATCGGATTAGGAAATTGAAATTTTAATGAAGTTCGCCCATATTGTATAACATGTACCTCGTGGAAATCAAATAAATACCATTACATCTTTTAAACCTCTAGACACAAGACTAAATTTCACTGAGTTAATCAATTTTGGGTTTCAAGTTTTGTTTCATGAATTTTGCAACCAGTCTGGTCAAATGTGGTGTCTGATGAAATTTAAAATCTCGATGAAAAAGAATTTTATTATTTTGAGTCTACATTTCGTAATGAGTTACTCCAACAGTAAATCTTCAGATGCTTTTTCTTTATTTTACAGTTCTTCAAAAGAATTACCGGAAATTAAAGTGTGTGTGTGTGTGTTTATATATATTTGTGTATGTGCGTGTGAGTGTGTGTCTTTGCGTATGTGTATATGTATGTGTGTCTCTGTGTGAGTGTGTAACGTGGATGATGGGAATTTGATTTGTTTGGTCAGTTGAACTAAATGATCTTTGAATCACTTTGTAATTGCCCGATCATTCCACCGAGACAAGTATTCTTAATATACTTCTCGAGCGGAATCAACGTGACACAGCGTGTGTCGAGATCATTCTTTTACTGCATCTATATTTACCCGTCAGATATCTTTCCTGTTTCTCTACAACTTTAGTTTCAATTTAGGCTATAGTACATCAAACTTTCCACAAATGAAACCCAGTAACAATCAACCCGGTTTCTGATGATTGCGCATCTGAATATTAAAATTACAGTTAATGTATGTATGTGTGAATGTATGTCTGTTTGTAAGTATGTATGATACTCTTCAGTTTATTTCAAGATTTCTTGTCAATAGAGAAAGAATTGGTTTCTAATCTAGATCCGAGGCTCCTTCATTGGAACTTCAACATCAACAGCAGGGTATTTTTGTATGTATGTATTTGCAGATTTGTATGTTCTATGTATGTATTCTCATGACTATAATTGCATATGTAGACATGCTCATATATATTTAAATGTTAAACGTAAATGATAATCCAGTGATGGATTGGATCTGTAGTCTTCGAATGAGCTTTCTTCTTTCTGGTTTTGAGAAGCCTAATATCTGAAGAAAGGTATTTGTGCAGTGTTACATATCCTAGGGTCCCAATAATTACAGGTATAACACTGAACTTGTATTCTGGATAGAATAACTGCAGATTTTTTCAATAGTTCAGCATTAGTGTTCTCTGTTTCTCTGATCTTCAGCTGTATGTTAACATCTGCTGGGCAGCAAATTTCCACAACTGCACAGTTTTTCTCCTCTTATTTCAAATCATCATAACTGGTCTGTTGTGCTTACATTCTACTGAGATCTTCACTAGTACATTCCACCAGTATTCCTTTTTTTTTTATTATGAGTGGCTATGGCTTCTACCATATAGAGTGTCCTAGCCACAACAACAAGTCTCATCGGTAGATAATACTATGATGACATTTTCGGACAACTGATTATGATGTGGGTGATATTTTCGGTGTGAACTCCACAAAGTGTGCATTGATTGTCACATTTTACTGCATTTCCTGCATCATACCACTCAAAGTCGGAGGTAGTAATCCGGCTATTGTTTCATGATAAACTGCTTTGATGATGGGATGTTAATATATTCACAGAGCTTTCTACTAACATATCCATGCATAGTCTTCTGCTTATATAGGCTCATCATTTAATCTGATGATTGTTTGCGGTGAAGCTGTGCGACTTCTTTGGGCATGTATTTTAGGTTATCAGACACAGAGTGTTGCTCATGTATACAAACTTGGGCAAGGGATGCACTTCGACACTTGCTGGTGAAAAGATGTTACCGAAGGGATATGATGCGACGTTCAAAGGCATTTTGGATCGATGTTAAGCCTCTGCCGCTTTGTTTTCGGTTTTAGTAGAGGCGTTCTACGTCACTGTTTATATGGAAATTAAGTGTGCGTAGTATTTTTCAGGTTTTCACATCAATGGCTCGGATCTCATCAAGCGTCCAATCAAGCAGTCCAAATGTATGCAGACACATTGTGTATGTATGTATGTATGTATGTATGCATGTATGTATGTATGTGTGTATGTATGTATGTATGTATGTATGTATGTATGTATGTATGTATGTATGTGTGTATGTATGTGTGTGTATGTATGTATGAATGTGTGTGTTTGTGTATGTATGTATGTATGTATGTATGTGTGTATATGTGTGTATGTATGTGTGTATGTATGTATGTATGTATGTATGTGTGTGTGTATGTATGTATGTATGTATGCATGCACTTCGATGTAGAGGTACCAATGGGACATTAGTACGCCTGAAATGCACCATATTTCTAGTTTCATCGCATTTAGTTGATCTTGTGCAATACGGTTTCCTACACCTTCGAACTGACCCGCACGTTAGAAGGTCAAACACTGAATACAATAACAGTATACAATCAAATAAGATGGACTTTGTTTGAAATTCAAATGTACATATTTCTCGATCTAACTATAACGCTGATATTGTCTGAAGATCTGTTTAAGCGTACACGTGCATTGAAACTCTAATTCTATACGCTTATCACTCAGCTGATGAGACCGAATGCGCTTTAAGGAAACCAAAGGAGATTCACTCGTGGGTTTGTGTGTTTCTGTACGTTACGTATATGTGTGTGCGTTTCAATATTTTGTTTTTTTTTCAAATACCAATGCAATCAATAATCAAACGAATCTCATTGAGGCAAAGGTATCTGTAGGGGGAAGAAATATATTACATTGATTTAATGCTTTAGAAAAGACATTATGTTCCCGCTAATAGAATAGTTTGTCTCAAAGTGAATATTTTGAATACATGAACGCCATCAGTATACTTCCAAATATTCCTTTTTAATTCAAAACTTGTGTGGAAAATTACTTCACTACCATAGAGTATTGTCTCCGGGTAATATGCTGTAAAAGAATTTAATGCAGATGGGAGAGTCATACGACATACGTATTTTACACACTGGAATCTATTGGATACATTTTTTTTTTAAATCATCAAAATATATATGCATATTCTAGAATATCTTAAAAGTTGATTATATCTAATTTATTCATTGTTATGGGGTTGAATAACGCGGTCATCAATTCACAAGCCTTTATAATCATAATATTTTCGAGACAGAATTTTAAAATATCTGTCTATGTATACATACCATATACACAGATATATTAAGCTCTGCATATATTATTTACGTATGTTTATGTATATATATATATATATATATAAATATATATATAT
>NC_068981.1:141062792-141063428 GCF_001194135.2 Octopus bimaculoides | reverse complement strand
TTCTTCTTCTTCTTCTTCTTTTCCTTCTTCTTCTTTTTTTCTTTCTTCTTCTTCTTCTTCTTCTTCTTGTTTTCCTTCTTCTTCTTCTTCTTCTTCTTCTTCTTCTTCTTCTTTTTTTACTTCTTCTTCTTCTTCTTCTTCTTCTTCTTCACCTTCTTGTTTCTCTTCTTTTTATCCTTCTTCTACTCCATCTTCCCCTCCTCCTCCACATCATCATTGCCATCGCCGTCTTCACCCTCTCCTTCATCATCATGTTTTGTCAGTGTTCTCATCATCATTCAAATGATCCACCGTCCCATTCATTTCGTTATCATCGTCATCGTCATCGTCGTCGCTCTTGTCAATATTGTTGTTATCATAACCAACGTCGTCACCATCATATAGTCCTTATAGGTGTCGTGATAATCAAAATTGCCATCCCAATCATTCCATTACATAAAAATATGTATTTATTTATATAAATAATTATAGGTATGTATTTATTTATAACCATACATTTAAACACAAATATAATCACTACACACACACTCATATAGGTGTGTGTGTGTGTGTGTGTGTGTGTGTGTGTGAATACGCATGCACACATACAAACACTACACTACATTATATACATTTATGCATTATATATATATATAT
>NC_068981.1:141061622-141062331 GCF_001194135.2 Octopus bimaculoides | reverse complement strand
TATATATATGTATTTATATATATATATACACATATACGTGTCGAGGAATCTCTCATTTTCTCTCTCTTCGTGTGTTTGTGTTAGTATGTGTTTGTGTTTGTGTGTGTGTGTGTGTGTATTTATGTGTGTGTGAGTGTGTGTGTGTGTGCGTTTTTGTGAGCCTGCACAAACTGGCACGTACTTTATGTTATATTTATAAGGAAACCGCAGAAACACAGGAACATATCATCAACTGAATTTGAATTAATATCGTCACACACATGAGTCAGCTCACTCTTGTCCAAATTCACCATACGACCTGATTTCAACATTTTGACCACGGAAATAGAGATAATTTATTAAATATAATAGTTTATGCTGTCTTCAATGGATAAAATAAACTTCCTACTATGTAATTAATTCATTTTCAGCTCATATTCTCTGACCAATTCACATGTGGATTTTAAAATATATTCATATATATATACGTGGTGTGTGCGTGTGTATTTGTGTGTATGTGTGTGTGCGAATATGTACGCGTGCGATGGTGTGTGTATATGTGCACCTGAAGTTGTGCGTATGTGTTATATATGTGTGGTATGTCTGTGTATGTCTATATATATGGATGTGCCTGTTGAAGCCTGTGAATTTCTGTATATGTATTCACAAACGCACAAACACACATACACATATGCATGAATATATATGCGTGTGGATATATATATATATA
>NC_068981.1:141060493-141061325 GCF_001194135.2 Octopus bimaculoides | reverse complement strand
TATATATATATATGTATATATATGTGTGTGTGTGTGTGTATATGTATATATATATATATATATATATATATACGTATTTGGTTGCATGCATACATGTATGTGTGCAGCAAAATATAATAATTTTGCTTATGTGATTTTGATTATAACAGCGTGTGTTGGATGAAGAGAGAAGACTCAGGAAACATGAAAGACACGATGTTAGCTGTAACCTTTCAGAATATTTAAAATGTTTCTACAGTAAAGCTCTCAATATCAAATTTATGGGCAAAATTTATGGATCATCTCTTCGAATTAAGAACTTCATAAGCTCAGAGAGTGTATAAAACCATAATATTTTAAGGTTCAAACGAATTTTCGCAGCTCTATTTCTCGCCGCCATTCTTAAATTTATCATTACTGGCGATTAATCAATCAGGTTGATCGATTAGACTGTTTTCGTAAGACGTTGTCCTTGGTAATATTGAGAATCAATAAGTTGAGATTTACTATTTGCTAATTTCTTTCCTGCATAACTCTTCATTTCCACCCCGTTTAATTTATTGTATCCCTATTTCTCAATGTCCGTGTTCATTCTACAATCGATATTAACTTTAATGTATACACACACACACACACACATACACACACACACATATAAGAACCGACACACACATACATATATAAAGAGAAAGAGATAGATAGAGATACAGACAGAGAGAGAAAAAGTGATGTAATATCCTTCATCTACTCAGGGGATATAGATATATGCATTCATGTATATGCACGTGTGTGCATATATGTGTGTATGTGTATGAGTGTGTGTGTGTGTGAGTGTGTCAGTGTGTGTGCGTGT
>NC_068981.1:141059753-141060482 GCF_001194135.2 Octopus bimaculoides | reverse complement strand
GTGTGTGTGTGTGTGTGGTTATGCATTCGTGTTTGTAAATATCGGGACGCAACTGTTGGATATGCAAGCAATGATTGTGGATCTTTTTTTTTTTTTTTTGGAGAGAGAAATTTGTAAAAGAATTATTTAAAGGTAGATGGGAATTCATTAAAATATGTTCATAGCAAAGAACACGACGTATGGATGTAGGTTTATTACATGCTACAGATGCAAAAGGTGTAATTGAAAGTGTGATATACGTTTCCAGAAAAAATATAATAGTCCATATTAATATAATAATTAATTTTATATATTCTTTCAGCGTTATATGAGGAATATAGCTGTAAAATCTCGGAAGATTTGATGTAGCTTACATTTACATGCAAAAAATGGAAGGAATGCAGAAGTCTGTACAAGATTAATTGAAATAAACGTCTGCGTAAAATCTACATATTGTATTGGTTTCAAATTAATGATTTATCCCCCCCCCCCTACAAACATTACAGGTTTACGATATTACAAATCACAAATTTCCCGAAAATATTACAGTCGATGTAATATTACAGTCTCAGCTCTTCTAGGGTGCGATTCATTACAATCAGCAGGTGTGCCTCACAATTTCCCTAAGCAAGCGTATTTTTTTTTCTGAGTATAGTAAAAAAATATTTACATCAAAATATAACTTAACAGTTCGATAAATATGTAATGAAATATTTACCGCAGACTCAATCATTCATTACTGGGTAAACT
>NC_068981.1:141057900-141058876 GCF_001194135.2 Octopus bimaculoides | reverse complement strand
GTTTGTCTAATAATCGTTTTGTATTGTAGGAAGAATCAGACAATTATGTGAACGATGAAAAACTAATAGCTCTACAACCTCATAACGCTTAACTAAGCGATCTTAAAGTTAGAGTCCTTTCATTATAATCTACTTTGAATATGCGATGTAAGTAGACAATCCTTTGACAGAAGAAATGCCTGCAAGAAAACTAAGCAATCTTCGTGGGTTTATTTCAATAAGCGAGCGCAGATGTAACACACACCCACACACAAGCATACACTCTCACGCACGCACACTCACTAGTTCCCATGCATTTAATACATACATATATACGAGGTGGTATTAAAAAGTTTCAGGTCTAGTTATCTTTAATAAAAAAAATAACTATTTTACGTAAGTTTTAGCATCGTCTCCTTCCTAATATTCATCTTGCGCAGCAATGCACCGGTCCCAATATCCCTGCCACTTTTGGAATCTGGCCTAGAAAACGAGTTGAGAACCTTCTGTGATTTAATCTGGATCTCGACAAAGGTGTTAACGGTGACCTTTGAGCTGCATTTTCATCTTGGGGAAGAGATGGAAGATCGCGAATATGGCAGGTGCACAAGCGATACCAGGCTTGGCCAGAAATTCACGAGATACACTAGGTAAAAGGGTGTATTGTCGTGAAAGATCCAATCCTTTGCGCTCTACAGATCCGGTTATTCTCGCCGAATGTACCCCCTCAAACGCTTCAAAACGTCACAGTATAATTGACGGTCTGCCCTAGGGGACGAATTCTCGAGGCACAATGCCATATTTCTGGGCGTGACGCTTGTGGCAGGTATTTTAGATCGCTCGTTGTCTTCCAGGAACGTCCTTCTACTTTAGATGCTCACATATCACTCGAAACATTGCGCACCACCCAATGCCTCGTTGCCTAAGCTTGAAGAAGCAGTCTCAATGTTTCTGTAGCGGACTTCCTAAGTTTAACGCAAAATTTCTTTGATTCTAT
>NC_068981.1:141053448-141057243 GCF_001194135.2 Octopus bimaculoides | reverse complement strand
AAATCAGTTAATGTGCAGCAATGTCATTGACATTTTTTGTAAGCCCCTTATAGATAAGATTAATATGTAAAATTTCAACTGCTATAAATCAAAGCACTCTACATAAAATGGAATGCGTTTTCAAAAAAGCTTGCTAATTAACGAGCCACAAGTCCCCAAGCAAATTTTCTTTCGTTTCAACCTACTTTGTACAGGAAATCAATGTACTGAAGTGAAAATGATGTATTAGATGTATTAAGGTCGACGCCATTTCGTCGTAATTCAATTGCGAACCGTTAAAGGGATAAAAAAAATCAATCCTCGCCGGTAGAATTTGACTCCATAACGTGGAGTAATCCAACAAGTTTGCTGCTCAACTGCTCGTCTCACGTATTTCCTCGACTATGTATAATCACACTAAGATTGATTTTTGATAAGCCTCGTGAATTAAATCTGCACAGTTGCATTGTTCATTAATAATGTGTGTGATCAAAATATGGGGGAACAAAGTTGGCCAGTTTGTATTCTTTACTCTCCCAAAGTATCTGGACACATTTTATTAACATTTTTGACGCTGATTTATGCACAAGGCCTTTTAGGAGAAAATCTGAATTTCTTCCAGGTTAGAGTTACTTGAATTTACGTCGTAAATTCCTTCTAGCACCGTGTCATCCATCTCTCTGCTTTAAAAATACACTTATATATAATTATACAATGATAGCTATTTCCTACATACTTGTGAACTATTTTACTTGTTTCATAAAGGCGGTGCTCCAGCACAGCCTTTAGTGAACAAATCGACCCCAGAACATATTCCTTGTAAGCCTAGAACTTATTCTATCAGTTTTTTTTACGGGGACGTAAACACACCAGCAACGGTTAAGCTGGGGGGGACAAACACATACATAAACAAATACACACACACACACACACACACACACACACACACACACACATATATATATATATATTTATATATATATATTTATATACATATATATATATATATATATATATACATATATACGACGGGCTTCTTTTGGTTTCCGTCTACAAAATCCACTCACAAGGCTTTGGTCGGCCGAAGCTATAGTAGAAGATACATGCCGAAGGTGCCACGCAGTGGGACTGAACCCGGAGCCATGTGGTTGGTAAGCAATCAACTTACCACACAGCTACTCCTGCGCTTATTATGATTTTTCTGAAATTGTTTTAAGTTGATAACATCAACTTCCATACTTATTGCTGTGAAGCGGTAATCATTTAATGAGCATCGGAAAGCTGAATCACAAAGTGGATTGAAACATATCACTGTGGTTGAACACTTCGCTCCATGCGATACACATACACACACTTTGTCTGTTTCTCTCTCATTCTCTCTCTCTCTCTTCCTCATCTACACCCATATACAGAGTAACAAGCTAAGGCACAAAGTAATTACTGAAAACTTTCAAATTACATCGGAATGAATTTTGTAATCCAATACTTCTTCTTTCGAAATATGAACATTACTTTTATGTATGTGTGTGAATGTGCGTGCGTACGTGCGTGCGTACTCACTTCTGTGTATGTGTGCGTGTTTTTTAGCCTGTGCGTGTCAGCTTGTTCTGTGAAGCTGTGAGTTTGCCTCTCTGTGTATGTGTGTATGCGCGCGCGTGCGTGTCTGTTTGTGTGTGTGTATGTGTGTGTGTGCCTGATTATATATTTTGAATGATGTATATACCCTCAACATATGAAAACCAGACATTTTCTTAAAACGTAATTCATTCGGTGCCAAAGTCTTGGGATTTCAATTAGTACTGGCGTCAAATTCAATTTTTATCCCTCCGGGTATCGATATACCACGTTACATAAATATCCTTAATCGATTACATGTACTTTACACTTCCTGTACATGTTAGAAAATGATAAATAAATAAATTTACCGAGGCTTTTGCAGAACATGACAGTCAAACAATCTCTCACACAACTTCAACATGGAAAAACAACGTAAGAAAATTAAGTGTTGATGAGCGACTTATTTTCGTTTGAAACATTTGTAACATTTGTCAACATTCCAGCTAGACATACCAGTAATAGACATCTCAGAAAATCTTCTCACCAAATACCGTAACTTAAACAAACTGTAGTGCTTTTTTGTTGCAATGTGTTTTGCATTCCATATATTTCAACAGCCAAGAAAAAGTTCAGTGTCTATTTACATACTTCTTCAGATGACGCAAAAATTCAAGGATGCGCAAAATTTTATGTTTATTACTTTTTTGTGTTTAGTAATAAGAAAAAAATTCTGTTTTGCATTGTATACACGCATTTTACAATTAAACGCCGCTTATTGATTCTTCCTTGGAAGTTCCCCAACTATGTAAGTTCTATTATAATGGTCTGAAAATTCCTCTCAACAAAAAAACATTTGTTCGTGGTTTAAAAGGAAATTCCTGTTATTTCTCACATTCTTACTTATGTTTCAAATATTCCTTAATTAAGAGGCTTGTCAATTCAGTAGGTCGCTCCAGTCAGATTTTTTTTTTCTGAGTCACTGTCAAGATGTTTGATAAATACATATGGTTGGGTAGATTAGAGTGTACGCCTTTATAGCTTTAAGATACATTAACTTTGCTTAAATAACCATAGCTAACAACTATAAACTAAAGACTGAACGCAAGCAATTGCTGGAAAAAAACATTTCAGCCATGCCATAGCTTCACGTACACAGCTTTGACAACATTCAACATTGTTTTACTTGCTTCTCTTTTTCTTTTTTTTTTATTTCATCTGGAACTTTCAATGTATATTCTTACTTCAACATGACTGAATATCTGGAGCATTCAAGCTAAGAGCATTTTTCCTCCATCTGTCAGCGAAAAAAAATAACAAAATCTAAAAAGAGGTTCGAAGTATATTGAACGTTATGTGCCCCCAAAAAATATAAGATATCTATATACCTCTCTCTCAACCTCTCTCTCTCTCTCAACCTCTCTCTCTCTCTCAACCTCTCTCTCTCTCAACCTCTCTCTCTCTCACTCACTCTCTATTGCTATATATATATATATATATATATATATATATGTGTGTGTGTGTGTGTGTGTGTGTGTGTATAAAGAAAGAGAGAGATAATTTACAGATAGATAGATAGATAGATAGAAGTGTATGTCGTTATGTGTGTGCGTGTGTGTGTGTGTCTGAGTTTGTACCGACAATCTTTAACCTTCAATCTATAACTAGTTTGAGTCTGAAAGCTGCGGTCATGCTGTGGCACTACCGTTCACTTTACTACGCCTACATTATGTGAAATCTCTTTTCATATGTGTCATTTGGTGAATGAAGGGCTTTGATGTCTCTGCCCTAATCTGTGTTTCCTGCCGTGAGCTAGGTTCAACCGCTTAACAAACAGTAATAGTTTGTTTACAGCTCGTTAATTTAGAGACTCAGAATAAGTGGTTGATAGAATATGTGTCAGGCCTTATTTAACAAATTAGTTCTTCGACAAAATATAATACATGTAATATAATAGCCTACTTTAAAAGAAACCCTACATCAAACATATATTAGTAATGTAAGCTTGAGGTAACGATAATATTAGAAATTAGTTTCCTAAGAATAAAATGCAATATTTGGACTAAAATGCGGTTCCAATATGTTTCATATGTGTGTTATAATATATACTCATATACATTTATGTGTATAATATATACACATACACACGCAATTATACTTTTATATGAATATATAATTATATGTACTTATGTATAAATGCAAATACATGCGCATTCATGTATATGTATGAATATATATATGTATATATATATATATATATAT
>NC_068981.1:141040992-141053280 GCF_001194135.2 Octopus bimaculoides | reverse complement strand
ATATACATACACCTGCATAAAGTATACTATAAATACATACGCAGAGAATTCAACATCATCAAGCAGCGACTGACATTACTAGACTAGTTCCTAAATGTCGTAATTTCTTTTTTTGCCCGCAAATACCTTTTTTCCAGCAAAAGATTAAAAAAAAAAAATACAAGAAAGTAGGGAGAAAAAATGTGACATTTTATTCGATGATCTACCAATCGTTTCAACCGGAAGATTAAAGCCAATTAGGCTAATAGCGTTTCGAACGTAGTGATCCCGTGTTTAGTAATACATGCTTCATTTAGTTCATTTCGAAATCGTGCAGAGTTTGTTTTTATGTCTGTTAGAGAGGAAAAAATATGGAAATATTTAAGAAAGAATGTACAGACTTCTTTTTTACATACACATGTTTTGGAAATATTTTGATGGACCGGGAAATCAAATGTCATATATATGAACCATCAACGCTACAAGGTTAAGTGTAATCGTCTTTAAAGAAATAGTGTTTGACTGAGAAACCTTTAACTCTTTGAGACTAATTGCACATCGATTCCCCAAACAATACACGTGACATTTGCGTTCCCTGACTTATATGATTTTTTCCTTTATGACTTGAGATATATAAGGATCCATCAAGAGTCGATATAAACCTACTCTCAAACATATATGAATGTGTGTGTATGAATATATATTCATATGTATATACGCGCGCGCGATGTGTGTGTGTGCTTATGTACATGTATATACATCCGTAAACGTACGTATATATATATATATATAATTTTCAAACATTATTGTTTATATACATGTTTGTGCATTTGTGTATAGAAATATGCGCCGTTCAGCAACGAATGGTAGTCAGTTGTTAAACATTGAGGGAGTAGATATATATTAGAAAGAAAAATGAACAGGCGAAAAATATAGTATCGCTTTGGGGCATATAATTTATAATTTAGACGTAATTGGAGAGATTTTAGAGTAAATAAGGGATTAAGAAATTGTTCATAATGCCACTCACAGTGGTTTATAGAATAGCTTTGCATATGTTATATATTTCATTGAACAAAAATATATATATTTCATTGAGCAACAACACTACATCTTCAGCGAAAAAGAATTAGGGAATATAGGAAAAATCCGTCAAAAGAAAATTATGTTTTCGTCCTGATATCATATTAAGGAATATCCTTTTGCTTGATCCAGTCATTAGACTGCTACCTTGTTGAGGCACTGCCCTCGAGATAGATAGATACACGCTGTTTTTTTTTTTTCATTCTACTTTTACCCCAGTCTGCGGACTTACCTTGGATGACCTGGAATCTATTATAAAATATCCATGTCAGTATCACCTAACTCTAGATCACATCTATTCTCACTTCATTTTGAATGCGCAAACCGGTCTTTTAGTGATTCAAATAGCGTGTTATATGAATGAGATCTCTATATTCGTCAATCCTATGAATTACATTGAGCTTTCTCTTCCCTTCTCAAACGTTCGTATCATGGGTATACACAGTCACTTTCATCACCGACCCGTGACTATCTTGTGAATCTCTCCTCTTTCCTTGTGAAACATCAAGCACACTGTCTCATATATATATATATATATATATATATATATATATATATATATATATATATATACATTCATACATACGCATATTCACTATTTCATACCCCCACACACACAAACACACACACACACATACACACATGTTTCTTATATATTTTATACTTATACAAGAATGCATTTGACACTGACTTCGGAGATTCGGCCAGATAAGCCATCGTTGGCTGAAATGACGGACAATAACATGTAGTGATTAACTGAAGGGATTTATAGTTAGTTAATAAAGACTTGTGCAATCCGACAATGACCTACCTGGTTGAAAAAATTCTTGTATGTTTATATGTACGCACGTATGTATGTATGCATGTATGTATGTTTGTATGCATACAGGTATGTATGTATTTATTTATGCATGTATGTATGTATGCATGTATGTATGTATGCATGTATGTATGTGTGTATGTATGTATGTATGTACGTATGTATAAAGCTGTCCAACCGAAAGGTTTACTGAACATTTATAAGATACTTGCCAAAAAAAAAAATTCTCCCACCGTCTGTCCGTTGTCTCAACTACCTATCCGTCCAAAACCCCATTGACTTACACCATGGACCTTGCACAACCAGTCGTCGTACAGAGCAACGGTACAATTTATTACGAACTCATACACCGTTTGTATTTAAAACACTCGTCTTCTCTTCTAACTGCTGCCTTCTTGTAAAAACTTCCAGTTTCCTTCTCACAACTCTCATTCTTTTTTGCCTTCTTTCTCTTCGTCTCTCTTTACTTACATCTGTCGTCTACGGACACGTACACATCAAATGCACACATACACACATGTACATACACATATACCTACGCACGCACATACACATACGTTAACATATATTCAAAAGCACATACAAAAACGCCACACATGCACCGACACACGCTATTACACAAGTATTCATACGTACACTCACGTAAACGCATACATACATACATACATAAATACATACATACATACATACATACGTACATGCATACAAAAAACACCTATACGCACATTCGTACGCACATACACACACTCATATACCTAAACACAAAGTGTCATACGCGTACACACACATACACACCTCACGGTCATTCGATCACATATTCTGCTCTTGCTACACGCTACTGTTGCTAACCTATTGATCCACTGTCACACGTACTCACACACACATAAACATAACCATCCCACGCAGCACTCCCTAATATATAAACAGTCTAATCTCAACAGTACTCGTACATATACTCACACATGCGCGCGCGCACACCCACACCCACATACAACTATGTATCACACATAAGCACGCATACATTCACACACACTCAATGGTTATTTTCTGCCTCCAGAAACCACATTCTGTAAGCTCCCTCCATCTTCTGGTTAGTTATCTTTTAGGTCATGCTTAGACACAATGCGCTGTATGGGGATCGCCGTGTCAAAGAATAGGCCTATCATTTATTCTGGAAGTAGGATTTGCACTCCGGAAAAGTAGGATGTGCTCTCATGAAAACCTCACCAAAACGTCTAGTCAAACTGAACATTTGTTGGAGAGATGTTGCCTGTGTGTGCAACGATGTCGCCTGCCAGACGTCGGGAATCACCACCACCACCGCCGCCACCACCACCACCACCACCACCACCACCACTACTACTACTACTACTACTACCACCACCACCACCACTACCACGACTACTACTAATGTGAGTACCATTCATGTAAAAGAATAAAAAATGTGTCCTCTTAAAGGATGGAATAAGCAATCAAATTGATGTTAAATTGTTTATATATGTGTGTGTGTGAGTGTGTGTGTGTAGACACACACGCAACAAGTGTAGGGGAGAGATTTGTGAAGGAAATATAGTATTAGAGAACAAGTCGAACAAATTATGCAAAGTTGTACGATAGAAATATTTGTGATAGCATAATGAAAATTATTGTCTGAAATGGAAAGAAAAATAGGCTAAAGAAGACGCCTAGACGTATTTAATTATACCTAAATATATATGCCTAAAGTTTAGATCCATCTGACGTCATCAATATAGGGACATTCAAAATGTGTGTCCTTGTGCCAAACACAAAATAATTCAATAATAATGATAACACGCATCAAGCGTAATATATTGATGACGGAGGTCACAACACGTTCTGAAACCTCGAAGGCTATTAACTTCTCATCGAAATATCACACAGCTGAATTCTTTCTAAGCTTTCGGATATATATCATAAATGAATTCATCCTTACACACATTCCCATATCAATCCCACCGTAAATAAATCACACGCATACTAACATAGCCACGTATATATAGATATAATAGTATTTTATACTCATATGCATATAATTGATACGGCTTTTGCAATCTTTACCCCTCTGCTAAGGAATAAAATGTCAGATACATTATTCCATCATTATGAATGTATGGTGCCAACATATCTCATTTATACTTTCTATAGCTTTTCCCTTTTAATCTATTGTTTCTAGACCTTTCTAGTAATATATTTAGAAGAGTATTGAAAGCTATCAATACATTTCATTTCAACGTCAACCGAAAAGAAGTTTACTTTTCGTACATCATAATTGCCCTGTCCACTCGTATTCGTACTCGACTGATCACAATAGCTAATATTTATCTTCCAATACATTCTATTTGTATACGTCGCAGCCAAAGTACTACTAAAATAATACGAACAATCTTCGTGTAAAAATCGTTTCCTTCATTCTCTTTATATGTAATTTCGATATTTAATAATTACCATTTTCATTTAAATCGTCGACCTAAATTTCCATTCCTTTATACGGGGTTATCATGTAAGGTGTTCTGATGGAGCATCTTCATCTTGAGAAACAAAATGAAAAAAAAAAGAATTATTTTATCATTCACAAGTATACGTCTTTAAAATATTTTAGAAATTATCATTATCGTTTGTTTTAATAATATGAAACAAGTAAACAAAAAATACAAATCTAGGTTTAAAACAATGAAAAAAAAAACGTCAAATATCAAAGATGCTTATCATAATCTTTATTCCTGTTACAAACCCTTTTTTTTCCAACAAAGGCTCAATATGAGATTAAACATTTCCTTTGTTTTTTTTTTTTTGTTTTCCACTGACAAATTCAGAATAGAAAATACTTTTACAGAATAGGTGTTCTTTGTTCTTTTCTATTTAATCCTCGAACTCTTCAATTTTACAACCTATATGAGTTATGTATTGATTCCAGCATTATCTCAGCATAACCTTATACTTGCATTTATACAGATATTTTAACACTTTTCCTCTAAACCATCTATTGTTATGTCGCGATGTGCTTATTGCAATCATTTTGCAAAAGCGGCTCAAATCTATTCTTGTGATTTATTTTTACGTTCATATAGGTATTCATTTCTTTCATTCAATCTTCCATTTTGGAATTTTTTGCCGAGTGTATTTTCTTTCTCTATCATATAATATAATTTTATTGTAACAGTTTTTTTTCCTTTTTTTTTTCTTTTTTGCTTCACTATTATTCTTTGATTTCTTTCTTTGAAGAATTCCAATTTTCTTTCATTTTCTCTTTTGGTTATTTATTTCATCTTCAGTTTTCTTTCATATTCACTCTCTTGGATTCTCCTGCATCCGTTTTACCTCATAGGTTGCATTCCGTCACTTCTCATACCAATTGTTTTCTCATTATTGAATCTGAATGATATTGGTGGTATCTTTCAGGGGGCGTATTCCTAGCTTTTCTATTACAAAATACCACTTTATGTGTTATCTTCTTTCGTTTTAAATATTTATGGCATTTTTATTTGTACATATTCATGTCTACTCATATAATGTTATACGTATAAATTTACATAGAAACATACACACATATTCTCCCCTCTTTCTCCCGTTCTCTCTCTCTCTCTCTCTCTCTCTTTCTCTCTCTCTCTCTTTCTTTTTCACTATCTCTCTATGTATATATACTACGTACATATACATATATATATACATATATACATATATGTGCATATGTACGTATATTTATATGCATTCGTATATGTACGTACATAAATACATATATAAATACTTATACAAATGCGTAGTTGTCACATTCTAACTCTACATCAGACGTAATAACACAAAAACACTCTTAAATTTCTTCTTCATTTATTCATTTCCTTGGAAATATTTTTTATGACATAACTGCAACCTGGACAATCGCATAGTTCTAATATATCATATAAGAGATTTTTTCGTTTTATAAAGTTCTATAGTAGTTTTATTTGTATTAGGTAACGTGCAACAACGTTTCTCAATTTATTTGTAAAAACATTGCAGGCGTTCAATATTGGAAATTGTATTTGCTTATCAAGTCATATATCTACGGCAGTAAGTATAAAAAGTGTAAACTTCATTCTGAAAGATGTGGGAGCGAATTTAAATTTTAGAGGCAATATTTCAATTCATTAGTAGCATGTGCGCATGAATAGTTACGGACCATCCTTCTATGATATCACTATAGACGCATAGAATATATTTCATCTTTCTTTTCTGGAATGCTAAATTATGAGATTGATATTTGCTCTGGTTCAATGAACAAAACTTAAGAGTTTATCTTTTATAAGGGATTTAGTAAGGTCATAGAATATAAAAGGAAGGACACTAAAGAGCTAGGATTGATATTGGCATTTAATACTCAAGCCTTCTAAATATTTCTTATTGGACAGCAAATACGAATATCTCAATTTCTAGCTTATAGTAGAGAACAGCTGAATAGTCAAAGGCCATTGCCAGGCGTGTCAGTACGTTTAGAAGTTTGCTTGAACAATAAGCAATCGTATTACTTTAACACTCAGGAAGTGCTCTGTATAGTTGTATCCAAAATATCTAGCATATATCAGTCTGGAATAAAATACTTATTATAAGACTTCATAATGGAATAACATGTCATGTATATAATATATGAGAAATCATGCTGATATTTGTAAACAGTATAACATAATTTCAATACCTGTACGCTATATATTCAGTTGTGTACTTAAGAATGCATATATATATATATATTCTTTTATTATTTTACTTGTTTCAGTCATGTGACTGCGGTCATATATGGGGGGGGGGTAAAGGTAGGATCCAAGGAGCAAACTGTAGTTCATAGAAGGTATCGATAACAACTTTCAGGAACATTAGTGTTTATTGACATAGAAGGTTGCAAGGTTTTCCTGTATAGAAGTTGGATAGTCTGAAAATATTATTTTATAGCAAATGGTTAGCAGCAGATGTTGGTCTGTATGCGAAAAGAAATCCAAACTTAGAGAATGGAGTAGATGGAATCCAGGCTACAAATGTTTCATAGCTAGCAGAACCTCAGAAGTAGCAATTATGAAAATGAGGGGTTATCTGCTAACTACTCATTGGCGAAATGGCTAGAGAATTACCCATCGTATGGATAATTACAATTCCCGATGCTCTGCTAGTTATGAAACATATGTAGGTTGGATTTTATCTACTCCATTCACATATGTGTGTGTGTGTGTGTGTGTACATATATATATGTATATGTATATAGATATATGTATGTATATGTATATATATATATATATATATATATATATATATATATATATATATCTGTATAAATGTATTTATACTCATGCTGATACTTTGCAACTAAGAACATTGATTTCTAAGAATTAAAATAATCTTCCATATATGTATTTTAAGTCCATTTGGCTCACTAACAAATGCGCTGTACTTGAGTAAATTACTTGCATGGTAAACGTATTCGCGATCATTAAACGTTACAATGATGCCAACACATACCGAGCGGGACAAGCAAAAATCGTATCACGTTGCATTGCCGAATTACCGTTATATCTAAACTCTCTTGGATATGCCTCTAACATGCATTATTTATTGAACCAATAGAAATACTTGACTAAGCGTTAAATGCAGTCAGTAGCAAATACACACCTGTTCATTTTTCCGATGAGATTTGAAAACAACATAAATTCATATAAATACATTTGGAATGTTAATGATGCGGACAAGTTTTGAAATTTACGAGTGAAATTCTGGTCAGAACATTAATGTTTAAAAATGGGCGAATAATTGTTGTTATTTCAATTTTTTTTTTCAGAATCTGACTTAAAGAAAGACAATGCATCATCCGCCATAGTAATTAAATTAATTGAAAACAGATATCAAAATAATATTTCCAGCTTGTTGCCAGCGCAATTAATGAAATTTGCAACACTGAAACACTTTCTGGAAATTAATTCTTTAAAAATTCTCAACTATTTTTAAGGTCTGCCCAAAACATGTTAATTTCAAACATCTGCAGATGTGCAATGTTAATTGCATTCTGTGGAGGTGTTGCCATTGTGCATCGCAATTTACTTCATTTCAATTTAGTCAGTTTTTATTTAAACAAAAAAAAGTAATCCTTTTTTATTTTATTCTTTTACTGGTATCACCCATAGAATACGGCCTTTCTGAGGTTAGTGAGAATCGAAATGTTGTATCGTCTTAATCATTATACTCGTCGTTATGTGCATGAACAAGATTCAATCTGAAATATCACCGAATCTGATCCCCATCATCATCATCATCATCTTCAACAGCATCATCATCATCATTATCAGCAGCAGCAGCAGAAGCAGTGGCGGCAACATTCTCAACATCATCATTATCATCGCAACATTATTGTCATCATCCCCATCTTCACCTTTATCTTTCATCTTTTCATTCGCACCCTTCTCCTTTGCTTTATTTTTTCCCTCCTCATTATTGCAGCCGTCGTCATGATCATCGTTATCAATTATGTTACAGCCTCTTGCTAAATTATGAAAATACGAATCAATTTGTACCACAGGTGTTCAGATTTATTTCTTTAACATTTGTGTTGTATGTGAAGATTATGTACGTGGCATATGTGTGCAGCACCTAAATTGTATTTCTATATATTTGTTTCAGTTATACATTTAAATATGTATTTACCTGTTCCAGCATCAGGATTTTTCGAACCATTTTATTCCATACTGTGAATATATCTCTATTTCTATAACACGAGAAATTTCATTTGTTTCCGGCGAAGCAAATGATATTTTGAACTGAGGTTTTAATTTCTTCTCCCTCCTGAGGTAAACAACTTGAGCTCAAGAATTCAATGTTAGTAAAGCAAAATGATTTAATGGCATCCCAACTGCAGCATCATGACAGCTTTTTCCTTGTTAAATTTGGTGATTTTTCTCAGTTTTATTTTGCCCTTTTGTTCTTTTTCTGTTTATGAAAACATTATTTTCCCGCGTGTGTCCTCATATTCATATTTAGCTTGCAATTCGATTCGCGGTATATTTGTACTAAAACTTTTTCAGTTTGTATTTTGAATTTTTATTAAAACATCTAGTTACAAAATCATTAGAGATGACATAAGTCAGGACGTGCCTGTTTTATATACTATTTATACAGAAAAAGAGCAGCCACATAAATATTGTTTTTTTTTTCTTTACGCAAGATCAGCAAAATCGTAAGCAAAATATGTGTTTGTATAATATATGTTTAAGTAGTTTATTATTATGTTGTATTGCTTTTAGGCCACAATCAAAAGTAATTTCCTCTCAGCTGAATAACGAGACATTTGAAAATTGTTATTTGTTTATGTCCTTTGACTAAGTACTGTCAACGAAGCAGCTTTCCTCTTACCCGTTAATATATTTTAGCTTTCCAATATAGCATATATGTCATCTATCTTTCTGGAGTAGAATTTTATATCAAAATTTCTTCTAGATTTTTATTTCGATTCTAATAATGGAAAAATCTTCTTTCGTATTATCTAGATGCGAGTGGTTTTCAAGCGGCCCTATTGTAAGTAATATGTACTGGGTATCTGATAATAGAATATCCTTTTCTCATTCTTGGAATATGGTATTCTATGTTGGCATATGTGTTTACTTATAACAATAGCTATTATTTTTGTCGATTCTCTGCCATTCCTTTAAAACATACTCATCATTCAATTAAAATGCCTCATTACTGCTTCACATAACTCATTTACCTTATTGCTAGTAACATTTATACCAGTTCAAAGCAGCAATCCAATTTGTGTTGTATTCAACCTTGCATGATTTTAAGTCTCGATTTGATCGAGTATTTATGCAGCTATGCAACTGATATATAGCTAATGGTTATATGTTCTTATTGAATGGTGTAACTAATGTTTATAGTGATAATATACGTATGCCTCATGAAATTAAAATTCACTAGCCGAAGACAATGCTAAAACATATCTAATAGTTATGCAACTTATATTCAGATCATTTTTAGTTTACTACTGCGGGGTTCTCTTGTTTTTGTGGATCCTCTTTCTGTCTTTGTTTAGCTGTATCTTTTACTTTCGAAATGAATAATTAGACTCTGCGATACTATTGCCTTTTAGACTTGGGATTACATCTCCACACAGGGAATGATTTGAATAAGTTTGCAAATTTCGCAGCATCCTTCTTCATTTTCGGGATGATAACAAGCTCTCAGTGTTAAAATGATCAACATGAAAACTAACATCACAGTGTAATTTCAGTGGATTTTCTACAGTTATAGTATGTTGTCAACTTAATGCAACAGTCCCATGAAACGGAAGAATGTAACTGCTATTTAACACTAGGAAACATCGTTTCATGACACATTTCCTGTGTCCTTATGTTTGTTTTCAAATTGGAGACAAGCACCTCTATCCAGCAAACCAGCATCCATAGACTAGTTTCAGAGTCATTGCTCATCATCAGTCTGGAGTAGCATGGCCTGCTAGCTGTCGATGCATATCCGCCTTTGAAAACATATATATTTCAAGTGAAATACATTCACTGATAGTTGAAAATGGAAATAATACAGATTTATGCAGTAATGTGACAGTCTCGTGAGAGATTTAGAAATGTATTATTTCTATTTTCAAAAATCACTGAATGTGTTTCACTTGAAATATATATGCTTTCAAAGGCGGATCGGCATCGGTACTTAGCCGGCAATGCTACTCCAGACTGATAATGAACAATGACTCTGAAACTAGTCTATGGATGCTGGCTTTCCTGAGTGGAGGTGGTTGTCTCCACTTTGAGAACATAAGGACACAGGAAATGCGTCAAGTCCAACAGGAAACAGTGTTTCCTAGGGCTAAATAACAGTAGCATTTCTCCCTTTCATGGGACTGTCACGTTAAGTTGACAACATACTGTCATTTCATCGTGCTGCTACGACATAAATTCTTTGAGAGATTTAGAAATGTATTATTTCTAGTGGATTTTCTGTTGCAGAATTTTACTTAGTTAAGTTATATTCAGATGTATATTTCCGTTTTCCTCAATTATGTACTCAACGGAAGTTAATTTCACGTAAATATCCATTAAGAGTGTATAAACGACTTGAATAATACTAATCACTAACATATGTATTTTGTTTCGTTTTTATGATGAAATGGTGTTTCTGTTTTTTTAGTGTTGTATTTTTATAATATTTCATATATATTTCTCAAAATGTACAAGAACTTTAAGTAATTCTCAGTTGAACGTTTTAAACTCGTTTATTGAATTACTTTCTAATTGAATACCTGTCATTATTTAATTATATAATTAATAAATGACAGGAAATTAAATAATACAAAAAAGATAATATTCCAAGATAGTAATAGGCGAACTGAGTGTAATATGATTTCACAGCACTAGATGCCACCTACAATCTAGTTTCTGTTTAATCTCCATTGAATCATGCAACAAAAAGATAACATTATACGGCGTACAGCCTCAGTAAAATGATCACGATTTCAGTAATTTATTGTAGATTGATATCTTACATCTTCAGACATGCTTATATAGATCATTAAAATTTCCACTCACGCATTGATCGTTTTTATTCTCTAAGAAAATTCAATGTAAAATAATACATCTTGAAATATTTCCTTTAATCTTATTCTTTAGAATGAAAGACTTCTATCGTTTTGAGCCGCAATACGTATATGCCAATTATTTTGGTAAATTAATTGTAAGTTGTTTTTGTATGAGAACATCGTGGTTAATCTTATATTCTAAATAAGCTGATTTACGAGTAAAATTCAATTTTACGCGACTTTGATTATAAACACAAACCGGTTTGCTTAAGCACGAGTAGTAATATTCAGTGTTGGTTTGTAACGAAATAATCACCTTATGTAATTTTTTTTTAATATTGCATTGCTTTTTTACTTTCAATTTAAAATAGTTGTTTTACTCTTTTCCTTTGTGGATAGGGAAATAATCGTTTTGCAAGGTTTTTTCATTGGATCAACAGGCATATTTATTTTTCAAGACAGTAGAACACAGCGGACATGTTTAACAGCATTTCGTTTCAGTATACGTTGTGAGTTCACATTCCACCGAGGGCGATTTTTTGCATTTCATCCTTTTCTGGCGGACTTAATATGTGCCCGTCAAATATTGGAATCGATGAAATCGACATGTCCATCTCCAGAAATTTCAAGACTTGAGCTAAAAGCATAATGATTGTTATAATAAAATGTTCTTTCTTTAAATATTTCATGTGTAACTGTTTCAATAACGTTCAACATCATCAGTAAGATGCAATATGGTTCTATACTATTCAATTAAAGGAAAGTCTTAATAAAAATATGTGGTGGTATATAATTAATGCATTTCTTCAGGATTAAGGCAATATCGTTAAAAATTCACTGCCAGTGCAGG
>NC_068981.1:141036014-141037888 GCF_001194135.2 Octopus bimaculoides | reverse complement strand
ATAATAATAATAATAATAATAATAATAATAATAATAATAATAATAATAATAATAATAATAATGATAAAAAGAATAATAATAATAATAATAATAATAATAATAATAATGATAAAAAAATTATAATAATAATAATGATGATGATAATAATAATAATAATAATAATAATAATAATAATAAATTTGGTGAATCAGGGTGTTCGACGAGGGTGACCTCATCCGTGTCATATTTCCGTGAGGTAGGATCATCCTGAAATCTTGACAGCAAGAGATCTAGGAATTCCAGATGTGTATTATTGCGTTTCTTTCCCACCTTCGTTCTAGGGAGTAGAGTCATAACTTTTTCAGTCTTCCAGTAGCTGACCTGTCGCATTGAAACGATCTCCTTCGTGTAGCTTCACTGAATCGCCTCGAGACCCACCGATAAATTTATACTGTTTGATGAAGTAATCCAGACAGATGAGGAAGAAAATCCTCCAGAGAATCATTATGGTTCCATTTGTCTCGTTCTGAAAGTTCGAAGGATCCATCTGTTTAATCGCCGGCATTTTATTGCTAACTTAGTAATATGCACCTGGAAAGATCAAACGTTACTCATGTCGATGACCAGTTCAGTCACTGTTTCTGATTCAGGGTTAGCAATTCCTCCTGCGTCTGCTTTTCATTGATGTTCGTGAGTTGGTAACGCAGGGCTTGAAAGTTTCTAGCATTAAACTGCATATTATTTCCCTTAGCCCACCTGAATTTTGCGTCCGACGCCGGTTACAGATACGTAACATCTCCAGGGTTCTGTATTTTCTGAGAGACTTCTGTAGCAATGATGGCTACTTGAGCAGCTGAAGGCATGTCGTAGAGGGCCACTATGAGTAGCGGCGGCCCCAAGACAGTGTCTTGTCGAACACCACTCATTATCTGTGTTTCCTTTGAGGTGGACACATTAGCCCCACACTACCTGACTTCTATCTTTTAAAAGGTATTGTAGTCATTTTCCAAGTCTCCAACTGTGCCAAGATTACACAGTTTGTGACATATCATACTATGGTTGACTTTGTGAAGGGCTTTTGCAAAGTTGAGGTATACAAGTCCACATTTGAGTTGTTAAACAGCTACATTTGCACCCAGTCGTAATACTGCAAGAGCTCTGTCAGGCAGCTTGTACCTGGTCGAAAACTGTGCTGGTACTCATTCAGCAAGTCGTTCTCTTCAAGAAATCCAAGTAATATCCTTCTGAATATTCGTTCCGTGAATTTGCTGATGTGTGAAGTCAGGAACATAAGCCTTTGGATGTTAGCATCTGTTCTGCTTCCTCTTTATGAAAAGGGCATATTATTCCCTACTTTAATTTGTCCGGGAACTTATTATTTATAAATGAAGCTGAAGCAGTTTTGCAGGTACTCATTTGCATAACTTGAGAAAGATTGCTGGAAATCTACACTGGCTAGCGTCTGAGTTTGGTCTACATCCATCATCTATTGCCTGTATTACATTGTCTTCTTTGATATTGATGTAGTCGATTTTTTCAACTTTTCTTTCTGTACCTGTCGTGGTAAAGAATTCTTTAAGTTTGCTGAATTAAATGCGCCATAATTTATTTTGAATCGATTTGATTTTTTATTTGATTTTTTTTTATTTTCTATTTGAAAATTTGGTTATGAAACACGTGTAGTCATTTTTACTATTTTGATTTTTTTTATAGGTCTTTTTAGTGTATTTACTTATTAAATTTTTCTAAATGTGATTGTGGATTTTCTTGGATGAATTAAATAATTGTGGTTTTTTCTCTAAATTATGTATTTGATATATTATATATTGTGAAATTTAATTCAATTTTGATAAATTAAATTGAATTTTTCCCTGTAAATTTGGAACTTTCGCCTA
>NC_068981.1:141030646-141035909 GCF_001194135.2 Octopus bimaculoides | reverse complement strand
GAGATAACAAAGGCAAGGCTGTGAGGAGTTTTCAAGACATTTATAAGGAAAACGACTCCAGTCCGACACTCCACTTCATACATCTTTCCTACCCGACCTCTCCTCTCCTTGAAACGAGCCCAAAACTTACGTGACCTCCTAGTCCTCAGTTTCGTCCCTAACCCAACCTCCTAGCCCGGCTCTTTCCCCTGTTCCCGCCCACTATGCTGCACCTGCCCTTACCTCTCCAACACCACAATCTTCACTGGCACCCATCATCGACCCTATGATATCATTGACTCCTTCACCTGCAACATCATCTACTGCATCTCTTTCATTCTAGCAACGTCATCTACTGCATCTCCTGCTCTCTCTGTCCTTCTCTGTACATCGGTCAAACGGGACTCCGCTTGGCTGTCCGGTGCGCGGAACACCTAGACGTCAGACTCGGCACGACAACCTGGTCTCTCGTCATTTCCGCTCTCCTGACCACTCTTGTCTGTGTTCGGATTGTCTTTGCACCGGGGTCGTCGGACCCTCGTCTACACCGAACCTTTCCGTCACATGCTACATGCACACTCTCACATACATACGCAGGCACAACTTCGTTTTCGGATCACTACTGCCTTTTTTATCTCTCCCTCTTCCTAGATCTCCTGTCTGACCACCTCTCTCAAGCATTCGCCACGAGTGATCTCTAGCCACTAAAACTATTTTTTATTTACTCACTCTGTTTATTTCTCTATTCCTTTCTGTTGAAAAGCGTAGGCTCGAAGCGTTAAAGACTTTCTCAATTCCCGAGCGTTAAATTAATACTTCTGTTCGTTGTTTACACACCCGTGTGTAAGAGAAGTTATTCTCTTAAGACTTACTATTTAGCGCCCTGCATATTTTTTAACTGAACTTGCTTTAACGTGTTAAGAATAAACATGCAAATATTCATCCTAAAGTTCACTGTAGAAGTGGCAAATAACAATTTTGTTTTTTATCTGTTGGAAGATATAAGCAAAGATCAGAAAACAATTTGTTCACCGAAAGTATAAATAAAACCAGCTTATTTAGTTAGTCTCACAGTTCCGGCTACTTCTAGCTCACGAAACAATATGGTGAAACATCAGCTTCCCAGAGTACGTGCGCCACTGAGACAATTGTGTGTCTCGTAAGAGTGACTGGTTATTTTCCTAAGACTGTCGTAAGAGGGACTAGTTATTTTCCTAAGACATACATCTCAGCGAGCAGCATATTTTGCGTATGAATCTGCGTAGACGTGTTGAGAATAAACATGCAGGTTTTTATTTTAGATCTTGGAAATCGCTTTATATTGTTTATAACTATACATGTGATTATGATATGTTTATTATAAAGCCTTGTCTAGTGTTTTATTTCATTTCATTTCATATTTGTAATTGTAAATCTATTTTCACGATTACTCACTAACAGGATGGCGTGCTGGCACAGTCACTAAAGCATCGGGAAGAAGTGTCATCCGGCTCTGTGTAATATCTGCTCAATCCCCGCCGATGTCTACATTGCTTCTCATTACTCACTAGTTGTACTATGCTAGTATTGTCGTTGAAACGTTTTAATGTAGCTATTCCACTCATGATTGCATTACCCAAGTTGTCTGAATGTTTGAGATGGTTCTATTTTAGTTGCTATTGTCTGAACGTATGTAGCCATTGTACTTTTGGCGTTCTTTAAAAATGTATGTATGAGGTAAAGTTGTGAACGCGTTATTCAGTCTTTTTCACAGTATTTTGTTCATGTCAAGGATATTTTCATGGTTGTTCATACATAGTGATGCCACTCGTTTATTTTAATTCGACTAGCGTATCTATCGATTTAAGGATCAATGAGGTCGAACTCAAATTTCTCACGTAATTTACAATATTTAAAACTGAGCCAACGCTTCTATTCCTTTTAACATTGCTTTGTAGGACAAATTAAGTTATTGATAATGAGGTATTTACAGTTTACTTGAAGTAAATCTTTCCATCCAGTACAGGAGTGGCAAGGAATTTAAAGGTGGCACCAGTCCAGCCTCTAAATGTTTCTAGTGCTGTAAGCAGTGACAATACAAAGAAATCATTTGTTGCAGATCCTTTATGATGGCAAATATTGTATCACCACATTTTCTCGAATTATATCATGATAATAAAGACAATACTGTGCTAAAATACTGAAAGAATCAGTCTATATACTGGGCTGTGATAACATACTCAATAGGCCCACGTTGATGAATACGATGTGACAGATTTACAGAGGAAAATAATGAGGATCATTCTTAATACTAATAAAAAATTAAGTTTATTAGCAAAGGTGAGCAACATCTTTCCATGAAATAAATAAAGTGATAGTAAAATAGTGAATACACGCATGGTTTAATTGTGAAGCATTAAGACAAGTAGTTTAGCAGAAAGGCCTGCATTCAATTAATGGATTAATGGAACTACGTGTACTTTGATATCTGTGCAACAAGCAACTTGAATTTCATATGCAAGAATATTTAATTTAAGAATATCCCTAACATAGACAATGGAATGAGAAAATCTAATATGGGGAAAATAAAAGGTTCAGTTTGTATCTATGAAATACATAGTGAATACGACAGTCACCTGAAAAAAGCCGAAAAGTTTAAATAGCCGAAACGGTATGACTTTTGCAATCAAAACGAAGACATTTTCCAAAATATATTAGTGTATGATAATTCTTTCTCGGGGGAGAGGTGTCTTTCATATCAACCCCAGTGTTCAGCTAGTATCTATTTCATTCATCCTAAACTCATAAAAGGCACAGCCGACCTCAGCGAATTTTAACCTCAGAACCTAAAGATGGACGAAATACTGCCAGATTGCCACATTAAGGGTATGAAACGTCTTGCTACAACCGTTTTGGTTCCGCCTATTTGTCATGGCAATTCGGCGTAAAGTACTTGATATCAGACGTTTTGAACCAGGGATCTTTTTTGTGCGTGAATTTGTTTTATCTGTTTGGCAACTAACTTATAATCAGAAATCCTAAACTACTCGACTACTAAAGCTTAGCTTTCTTTATCATTTTATATATGATGGTTCTTGAAATATTGAAAAAAACTTAGAAAATATATACTTACTCACAATGGGTTTCTGTACATTTTTGACAAAGTATAACTGACAATGAATATAAATCTAATCACTGTGATTAGAAAAACGGAGTAACATATGTAGATAGATAGAGATAAATAGCGAGAGAGAGAGAGAAACAGAGATAGAAGCATAAATATATATCAAATGACCCAGAAATTTCAAATACGTCTCTCTCTCTTTCCCACCCCCTCTCCTTCTCTCTCTCCAATCCCCTCTCCTTCTATCTCTCTCTCTCTCCACTTCCTATTCTGTTTGTTGATGTGTGTGATTTATTCATTTGTTAAGAGGGGGAAATGTTTGTAGTAAACCTGATCATTTAATACATTTTAATACTTATCTCATTCTCTCCCTCCCTATCGATTTCTTGTTTCTTTCTTTCTCTCAGTTTACGTATTTGAGCATAATTATCCTTATGCGCATGATGAAAGTAAATTTGTTAATATCATTCTTATTCAATTACAAGCAATGTAATGTCCCAACTCACTCTTTATACCTGAATGCGTGTAATTCTGTTCGCGCATGTGTTTGTAGTCACTTCCAGTGCCAAAATTTACAGTCACCCAAATGGTGATCACTAAAACATGTTTTTAATGCCCTATCCGACGTGACAAATTACCAGCGTCCAAACAGCAAAACCATATCGTCTCTTTTTGTTCATTAAGCTATTACTACCTAGCGATAGATACTTGTTCTTTATTTTTTTGGTGAAACCATTTCATGTTTAAGTTGCGTATCCAGCTTAACAGTGTCTTGGAATTCGTTTGATACGATACTAATCGAAAACCCATTAGATATAAGCGAAAGCGAACCAAATAGCAATTTGCTATACGCCATTACGAGAATCCAATCACATTTGCCAAATAACTAAAAGAAAATATCTACCATACATTACGATCGATGATGTTGCGTTATTTTCCTTCTTACAGCTGGCTTAACTTGAAATAAACACCTTCCCTTCTAAAGAAAAGTCATCGAATCTAATAAACTATTATTAACTAAAATCGGATACATATGTGATTCTATTGATATCATGTTATTGATTTTATAATACTAGGCATATATGCAAACAATTTTTGGTGCATCCGCATACAAATATTTCATTCTTTTACTTGTTTCAGTCTTTAGAGCTAGGGCACTGTCTTGAAGATTTTAGTTGAACAAATCAATTACGATACTTACTTTTTTAAAATCTGACAATTATTCTCTCGGTCACTTTACCGAACAGCTAAGTTAATGGGACGCAATCATACCAATACCGGTTGTCAGGCAGTGGTGAGAAACAAACCCAAACACAAAAATGCATACATAAATACATAACTACATATACATACATATACACACCACGGGTTCTTTCAGTTTTTGTCATCCAGATCCACTCAAAAAGCATTGGTCAGCCACAGGCTATAGTTGAAGACACTTCTCCAAAATGCCATGCAGTGGGGCTGAACCCGGAACCACGTGGTTGGGGAGCAAACTTTGTACCACACAGCCACGTTTTGAAAATTTATACATTTATCTTCAATTACTGTTGTAACTCTACTGATCGATTTAAGCTTTGAACATGTTATTTTCATATAATGCGTGAAATTTTGACATAAAATCTTTGACGTGATTCTGTGAGAAGAAAAACTGCTAAATGTATCTCGACTAATAATCACCGGGTTAATCTCGAAACATATAGATGTTCAACTAGTGCCCAAGTTATGCAGCTTATTCATGAAAAACGAAACATACACTTGGACATACATTATTTATAGTTGCTGTACAAACGGCAGAATGAAAATACAGCCACATTCCATATATTACAATATGCGTTTACATTACCATATTTCTGAATTTGATGTAATGAGGGCGAAATTAATTTTAGTAATACGAGGTTAATAAAATATGCAATGTAATATATTTGAGTCGATATATTGGTCTGTACAGACCTGAATTACAATAATACAGCTTTTTGTGGATTCAGGAATTATGACTTATTCTAATATCGTTTATGTACACAAAACCGTAATGCACACAGACTTACAGCAGATAAACCAATATAGTGACAGTATTCAAGTACGTGTGTGTGTGTGTGTTTGTGTGTGTCTGTGTCAGTCTGTCTGTCTGTCTCTCTCTCTCTCTCTCTCTCTCTCTCTCTCTCTCTCTCTCTCTCTCTC
>NC_068981.1:141024901-141029427 GCF_001194135.2 Octopus bimaculoides | reverse complement strand
ATATATGTAAACCCTTTAAAATGTGCAGACGTTTCAAGTATTATTCTCAATACGCTCATATGGTATTTGAGGACATTCAGTAAATACAATTATCTTAGCATTCAATAATTGTACATTTGTTTATCGATTTTATGAGGTATTATTTTGCTTCGTCCTAATATTTATTATGCATTTCATTGTATTGATTCACTAGTGAATATGATGTATATTATTGATTACACATGAAGTCAGTATGTTATTAGTTCGAAAAGTACATACCACTGCTACAGATGGGTTTAGCATTATCGAAATGTCATTGTTATTCTACCAGTATTGACTTCTACATATTACAAAGGAAACGTAAATATAGGTAGATCATCGAATATAAGCTTAGTTCTGTGATACAAACGATGTCAAGGTATTACTAACAATCTTAGATTATTCTAATTTGTTTCATTCCTGTACAACAAATCATGAAATTTAATGCCATATTCGGATGAACTAATTAATAAAATTACGAATATATCAATTCAAACATTTCATTTACCAACATTATGCGAACATTACGAAAAGATGGGCTAAATATATTATTCGCTATTTCGTTCTATCGTATCGTGACTAATAATGTACAATATAGTATTTGTAAGCGACAACTACAGCATAGTTTTTAATACATTCGATCGTTATTACTGCATCACTAAAAAATCCGAGATATGTATTTAATATCTTGACGTAATTACCCTCAAATTATTGAAAAGAGATAATGCACCGTCAAATCAGGATATATGAGCTTATTGGTGTGTAATTGATTACACTGATTTTACATTTTACGTAGATAACAGCCACTTTAAGCAGCAACCGTTGTAATTTATAGTTATCAGAAGAGTGATCCAACATTGAATAACTAAATTATAACACGACAGTTCTATAGATTAATAGCAAAGGTTATTGAAGAAGATCACATATTGGCAAATATAAAAGTTGCTCATCAAAGCTATGTAAAATGACGTCATTTATATGGGATAGTCGATCAAAGATTACTCTTCAAACCTTATTGATGACGGGTTAATAGCACAAGATCTCTGACTGTAATTTATTGGTTTTCGTTACCCTATTTAATTTTATTACCTTTATGGTAGAATTACGGTCGTGTTATTAATCTAGCGTCTTTAATTGACTATAATGCTTTGTAATAGCGAAGTTGAATTACAGGAAAATGTAAAATAACTTGAAATTATTGATGCATCTTTGTCTGTGGCTATTGTAAAAAAAAAAGAAAACACTATTGATGTAAGAGTATCGATTAAGAAGATTAATTGAGGTTATTGACGGAGAATATTGATTTGATTTTGCTCATCAGACACCGTCGATTAAGCAACGAGCTTTATAGCAGTCTGGATATTTCTTGTGAATATTCCTATGGTATAAAACATAGCAGAATGAAAGGCATGTCAAAACAGCAGGCAGGTAAAAAAAAAAAAGAAAAGGTCAGCCAATGTAATGGATGAATTATTTATTCAACAACGTCGATAAGGATGAACATGATCAAAATGGAAAATTGTTGCACGAAACATATTTTCAAATCGCGATACTGACATTAGTAGACGGCAGTCACCAGGGGATGAATTTTAATTTAATTTCTGAACATATACGCAATTTACAAGCACGCGCGCGCACACACTCGTATACTCATACACATGCACACACACCCGCACATAAACAGCCTTTACAAATATACATAAATATATTACTATATTAGTGTGTATGTATATATATGATGTATATAATTACATATATATTGCATATATATATACATGTATGTATTTATGTATGTATGTGTATACGTAGGTATATACATACACTCACACATATAAGTATAAATAAATTAGAGACCGATATATATATATATATATACATATATATATATAAATGTGAGTGTACGTGTACCTCTCTGTGTGTATGTATGTATGTAAGGGGCGTGTGTGTGTATGAAATACTTTAAGTCATTTTCATTGATCTGTTCTGTACGGACTCTGCTTACAACGCCTGTTTACACAAAATGACGATGTGCAACGTTGCGTGACATTTGCGGTTTTAGACATTAGATAGACATTAGAGCGGCATTTCATCAGGCATATCACAGAAGGACATAATGAAATAAGCAGGACATGAGGTGACACATGGGATAGAGCGTCACTGACAAGGTCACAGATGAGTGACGACTAAAATCTGACAGACTTATGAACTAAAAATAGTCTGAATAAAAACTAAAACACGAAAAGCTAAAGAGAAGATCGAATAAATAGTATGCGTGTTTAATTGGCACACAGAAATTACCATCCACAAGTATAACAATAGATTCATAAACACCTGTATTTTTTATTCTTTTACTTCTTTCAGTTATTTTACTACGGCCATGCTGGAATATCTTAAAACGTTTTAGTCGACCAAATCGATCCCAGAACCTATTCTTTGTATGCCTAGTACTTATTCTAAAGACCTTTTTGCCAAACCGCTAGGCTTCGCGTATCTAAATACACCAACATCAAGCGATTGTGAGTGGGGTGGGATCACCACAGACACGAACACATAAATATATACATACGACGGTCTTCTTTCAACTTTCGTCTACCAAATCCACTCACAAGGTTTTGGTCGACTCCATGCTATAGTATAAGACACTTGCCCAAGGTGCCATGCAGCGGGACTGAACCCAGAACCATGTGATAGGGAGGCATATATTTAAGTCATATATATTTTTTTTATCACAGCCAGTACAACAAAGTCAATTATCTTGAATATTTGTTATAATAACCCTAATGATTACGACCTATATAAAAGTGAAAATGGGATGCAATATCCCTAATTACAGTTTTGAACTACCCACATCTAGATTGGGCTCTCCGTGCACGAACAGAGCCGTTTCTGAAAACTACAGAATGGCACTTGTATTTAGTGAAATTCTTTAAAGCATTGATTAATATAAAATGTAATAAGTTGAAAATATCATGCAAGTAATATTAAAAATATAAAATTATTGTCTCAGTATCATATAATATATTAACATTTAACTCAGCAAAATGCTTTGAAACTAGTAATAATTCAATCCTGATTGAATTTAGTTACGAATTATTATATCAATACAGGAAATGGTGTATTAATATATAGAATATATGAAATATATCATTTAAATATCGCTGTTATGTCTACAATATTTTCTAGTACAGAATCTAGACTAGTGAAAGAACCATAATGCTATTAACATAAGATAGATATAAATAAGAACATTCATAAACAAAATTATTTGTGAATGCGGCATTTAAGCAATAAATTGTTATATGAAATAGAACTCTTAGATGCCAGCTTCATATATTTATTTCCTAAGTGTTATACTTAATGCTATACTATGAACACGTATGTTCATAAAATTGGTTCATTAGCATTTTTACGTCGGACACTTATAGATAGAGCAATGTATTTTAGTTGAATATTTTCAGAAATATATTGAATAAATGACTTCGGTATAGACCAACGGATGACCGTTAAATAATTGCTGTGCTAGTATCTGCGAACACTGAACTGATTTTAACTACGTTTAATGACCATAGAGCACCCACTCTAATGCAAGATGTACGGAAGCAGTTAACTCGATATGTGGATCATTATCTCAAGCATTTAGAAACACTCATATTATCGAATCGAAACCTTTCAATCCATACATTCTTCATTGTTTCATCCAAGTTATTTCCAGATAAAGAATACTCTTACATACTCACGATGCCTCGTTTCACAACACTAATTTAAAGAGCTTGTTATACTTCGTAGAGTTCCTCCATAAACCATTCCATGGTTACTTTTGAATATTCTTCGCTCCTTTCATCAATAATATTCACAAATATTTGTAATATAATGCAATATAATATAATATAATGAAGTGTCAGTAACATTATCTTCAAATCACAGATGTCTATTTTCTCATGCTGGTATTTGTTGAATTGCAAATTTTTCCATCATTCTAGATTATTCCTTCTTCGCTCTTATTATTAAAACGGAAAATCAGCGCTTAGGCATTTAATGCAGTTTTTAATGTCTGATTCATTGACGTCAACACTTTCTCGGTTAAAGAAGGCCTTTAGAAAAGTGGCCTTGCAAAATATGACAACAACAGGTATTAAACATTAATAACAGCAATGATGATGATAACTACAACAACAAGAAGAATGATAATAATAAAAGCTACAACAACAATAACAAAACTAAGATACAGATAGCAACAAAAACAAACTGAGAAAAAAATAACAATTGCAAATATAGCGAATTTCTTGTGCAGCTTTGATATTAAACTAGCGAATGCTTTGAATCAAATTTCCACCGGGCATTCCACCATTCCATTCTTTAATCTGGGGGAATATACCTCACTACAATGGAAAAAAGAAAAAAGAGTGAATGGTGTTTGAAATAAAATACAAATATGGAAAAAAAAAATCCTTCTTTGTCCAATGAATAAACTATTAGCAGTCGATCCATTGAAAATGGATTTCCAGCAA
>NC_068981.1:141019100-141024189 GCF_001194135.2 Octopus bimaculoides | reverse complement strand
TATATATATATATATATATATATATATATGCATATATGCATAATTATATATATACATATGTATGTATGTATAGATATATAGATAGATAGGTAATATGGATAGACACACGCGCACACAAATATGTTTAAAGTTATCTTTTCGAAGGTATATGTCGATAAAATACACACGCGCTGGTTATGTTGCATTTGGATTTCGGAATTACCTCTTCCACTCAATAGAGAATATGAATGGAATAAGAACAACCTCGCTGTCGCTGACATTACCAGTCCTTAAGATATGACACTGAATACAGAAATACGCTTGACAACACAGAAACTGTAACTTAATCTGAAATACGCTCAAATTCCATACACCAACACAGTCTTTAATAATACCTGCGTAATAAACACGGTGTATATTAATAAATATGCAGGAATATATGTAGTATGTTATCCAAATTTCAGCACTGAAGCAATATAAATATCAACCAAATTCATAGTCATACTCGCATGATATCGATTAAAATCAATTCAATATGCAATGTTCAATCTCAAAAGAAAAATAATATTATCTTAATCTAGGCAGCGCGCTTGTACGCCCTTATATATGGGCAAAATAAATATATAAATGGAAGAGCACATAAAAATTTACCATTAGACCAATGAGACACAAAGGAAACATTCGGTAAGTGGTGCGGTAATAGGGAATAGGTATTTGAGGGGCATCAAGCAGTTTATGAGTTCAAAGCTTGTGATGAAAACACTTCAGCACAGAAATCATTTAAACAGTCGCTGAGTTAATGTATTTAGGTGATTAAAAATGAAACTAAAGTGAAGCATATATAGAGCATGTTTTCTGTGTTTTTGTTTTTTACTGGCATAATGACCCTCCCAAAAGCAACAATATCTCTGCGAACAAACGTTTTCATACAGTTCTATATTTAAGAGATGAGGAATTATGCACATTATTTACATTATTTACATTTGACGGATATTTGTCCTCATCTTGTTTGTTGTAAACACAACGTTTCGGCTGATATACCTACCCCCCAGCCTTCTTCAGGTGTCTTGGGGAAATTTCGAATTCGGGTTCTAATTCCTAACGTATTTTTCGATGTTGTTATTATTATTATTATTATTATTATTATTATTATTATTATTATTATTATTATTATTATTATTATTATTATTATTATCATTATTATCATTATTATTATTATTATTATTATTATTATTATTATTATTATTATTATTATTATAACTTCATCACACAGGGGGAAGTGGTCTCCATTTTTCCATACATGATCTGCTATACCCGATTTATAGCTGATCATGTATGGTCCATACAGTGTAGAGAGAGGGATTGCTCTTGCAAAGAATATAAGTTGCGATCGTGATACACACCACGGAGAAATGATTAAGTTCAATAACGATCTCTTAATCAACAACTAACCGAAAAGTATTCTATCCACTCCATTTATGAAAAAGATAGAGGATGAGGCCAATAAACTGTCCACAGTCTGTCTACCTTATGTGAAAGGCCTCTCCGAAAAGAAACAAAGTATATGCGGCCCATATGACATCAGGACAGTATTCAAGAGTAATACAACACTTCGCAAATATTTCCTTCGAGTAAAACCACCAATAGAAGAGAATATGACCAAAGATTGTGTGTACTCAATCCATGCAGCTGTGGTGGGTTATACGAAGTCGAAACATGTCGCCCCCTCAAAATAAGGGTAGACGAATATCGCAAAGCTGTGACACGAGTAGATATTGATAAATCGGGTACAGCTGATCATGTATGGAAAAATGGAGACCACCTCCCCCTGTGGGATGAAGTTAAAATAATAGACGGAGAACACCACTGGAAAATACGAAAACCAAAAGAAGCAGCGCATATGCTAGGACACAACAACCTCCTAAGCAGACTGAGTATAATATGAACAACATATGGGAACTGGTATTAAGGAAGGATAGAAAAATATTAGATTTATAAGCCCTAAAATTCACTGCATAATTGCTCACGGGCATATGGCGTAGTGGTTAAGACCGCGGGCTACTAACCGAGTTCGATTCCAAGCAGCGACCTGAACGATAACAATAATAATAATAACATATACGTTAGTAATGAGAACCCAGGTTCGAAATTTCCACAAGACACCTGAAGAAGGCTGAAGGTTATATCAGCGGAAACGTTGCGTTAACAACACACAAAATGAGGACAAATATCCGTCGAATGTAAATGATGCAAAAAAGGTTTTCATATCCGAAATCAGAAAAGAAAGATGAAAATGCAGTACATACAAACACGAGCCCGTGGCCTCATATATTTGAACGTATATATGTAAACGTTGGCTTCAAATTCTATCACAAGGCCTGGTATGAGTCGATTACATTGAACCCAGTGCTTAATTAGTATTTATTTTATGGACCTCAGTGTTCAATTGGTACTTATTTTATCGACCCCAATTTTGATGAAAGACAAATTCGACCTCTGTGGAATTTGAACTCAGAAGCGAAGACACGAAATCCAGTTAAACATTTTATTTCCGTCCTGGTAACAATTCTGCCAGCTCACCGCTTTAATGTATGTAAATATTACTAACCTGATTTTATTATAGATTTTATGAATGGTGTTCCGCTTTGTTTGGAGTAATAGCATTACCATTGATGCTAACGGAACACATCGTTCATCATACATTTGCTGCTATATAGAGGAAATGCCCACTTCTATCGATCTTTGGCAATGGATTGTAGTTGTCCGCAGGTGTAATCTCTTGCCAGTGTTTTTCCTTTTCACTTTCTCCTACGTAGCATCTTAGGAGCACTACCTCCCTTTACCAAAACCATTTTCCATATATTTACTTGGTAGCATTTCAGTAGGATGTAGAACAATGTATAATAGGACAGGGCTACTAATGTTACTGTTACAACGTTTCTCTTTTCTCAACTAGGCTTGCAAACGGCTATGGCGCTGTAGCTAATTTCATTAATGTAGATGCCCTTTCAAGTTTCGTCGCAAGACAACTCAAATCTCAAGAATCTAGTGATATTTGCAGAATACTGGGGGCAATTTTCTGTTGATCAGCAATGCTTCTTTTGATTCCATTATTCTTCAGCCTTTTGTTTCATTCATCAAATTAAAACCTTTGGTTTAGTTAATCAAAATGCGTGATTCCTAAGACACCATTCCCCAAACGTTTCTTTCTTTATCAATTATCAAACATAAACAATTCCTATCATACATGAGAACCGTGTATTTTAATTAATGCAGATCCATTTTCGTTGTGGTACAAATGGAAGTGATATAAATGTTCTTTAATTATTGTGACATCTGCTTTGCAGCAGCTTATCGCATCGTTTTCAAGACTGTGTATACATCCCTACGCAAACCTCGTAAATTATTCAACATCATGCGTCTAAACTGTAAGCCATACTACAATCACATATTCTTATCTGTGATAAGAGCTGTTATATACACTGATCACGATAATATTGTTATTTCTAGTATTAAAAAAAATTTCAAAGATAGAGAAAATTTAATCGGTATGTAAGGTTAAAGCTTCAAATTAATTCTGATAGTCATGAGTGCATATTGATAAGCATGTATGTATGTATGTATGCATGTATGTATGTATGTATTATGCGTGTGTATGTATGTATGTATGTATGTATGTATGTATATTTGAATGTATCTACGCATCTATGTATATATGTTCTCTTCTGTTTTTTTAATTATTTAAATCCTTCCTCTGAGGAAAGAGTTGGTTTCTAACAAATATACAATTCTCCATCGTTGGGATGTAAATCCCCAAAGCATTGTCATATTTTGAACGTGAGAGAAGTTTTGCATATTTTTCAGTTCGACTTACAGATTATATTTGTAATGCCCGAGTTGGCTGATTTCATTTTGTGAAATATATATCCATAATAGTCAGCTAGTCGTTTGCACTCAAAACCAAGTGCACCAATTATTATTAGTATAAATATAGACCTATAACCAGTATTTACTGAGACGCTCGCTGCCGGCATGTAGGCTATTTTTCTCTCCTCTTTTCAGCACCAAGTTCATGTATTTATTTTTGCTCTTGCTGTTTAGGAAGTGCTCTCTAAGAGAGACTATATGGCATTTAAATGTTGTTTGCACTGATCTTAATCCTCTCCCTCCTTCACCGCCTTTTATGTAGGCCTATCGATATCACTTTTTGCGGAGATATTGTGGAGGTTTACGTCAATAGCTCACGTCTATAGAGCGGATTTCCTCAACAGAACAGTAATGTATTCCAAATGTTTGAATCAGTGCTGCTTCTGCATATGCATTATGAGACATGGTCTTCTATGACGGAGCGAGCACACTCCAGCGAAATGGAAACGAGTGATCAAGTATAATGAGATCAGCAAGAAAAGATAATTCCGTTACTCAACTAATCTGTGAAGTGTGTGGCTGCATATGTAAAAATGGAGCAGGAATGGTAATTCCCCAGATAAGTCATATAGAAAAAATTATTACAAACTACAAAAAATTTCTTGCTAGGGCCTACCGCAAATGCTCTGTCTACTAGAAAACGGGATAAATCGCTCAGAGTTATCTAGACATAAGAAGATGCAGAGAGTAAATCATCAGAATGACCCAGAACAAAGAAGAAGTCAGAAGAACTTGTATGAATGTCGAACCTACAAGTTCTGTTGGTATCCAGCAGGATTGAAGCACCGTTGCTGTTCTCATGTAATACTGTGATACATTTTATTTAGTAAGTCACAGTCATTCTCGTTTAATGAGTCAGCAGCCGACCTCTAATTATCTAGGTAGTTAGTTAAGTAGGTAGGTAGGTAGGTAGGTAGGTAGGTAGGTAGGTATGAATATATGTATGTATATACCTACTTATGTATGCATGTACCTACATATGTATACATGTACCTATAGGAGCGTGTAAGAAGCGTGCAATATATATCAGTGACAGCGGGCGGTCATCTTCCTTGTTTGAGTATATATAACGTGTGCTTCTTACAATTTCAAGTGGTTTCAACTTCATTTCTTGCAATAAAAGTGTTTTGTATCCTCACTCGCAATTTCTGACGATAAAATATCTCATATATATATATATATA
>NC_068981.1:141012291-141017428 GCF_001194135.2 Octopus bimaculoides | reverse complement strand
GAAGAAGAAGAAGAAGAAGAAGAAGAAGAAGAAGAAGAAGAAGAAGAAGAAGAAGAAGAAGAAGAAGAAGAAGAAGAAGAAGAAGAAGAAGAAGAATGTGGGAGTTGTATGCTAGTAGTAGGGTGTTAAATTGTCAAGTGCCCTGAAAGTGGCTCGTTGTGGGTTATAGTAGTGCTTGGGACTGTTTTTAATGAATTCTTTGGTATCTCTTTTGAACGTATCATTTTAAATATATGCGTGTGTGTTATTCTATGGTCGTTGTGGATATGCCATTTGTTCAAGATGCGTTCAAACGGGGTTTGTATTTTGTAAGAAAGAACGACTGTTTACTAATTCGTTGGCAACAGGTTGTATCGTCCCTGAATTGATAGAGGGAATAATTTCTGAAGTTTGGATTTTTGTCATTGGATTTTCGCTATGTGTTGGTTGAATGATATTTTTCTGTTTTTCGAATTTTGATCTGGGATCTGTGTAGAGTTATCCTTCACCGTAGGCTGTTTTTGTTTGGCCTATGTATTGCTCTTGATACCCAGAGCAGGTTAGATTGCGTAACGCCCCCTGTGAATAATCTATGCCCTTGAAACTACTTATGCTTTTATCAGTATTAAAACCAAGCTGTCTGTATACGAAATGAAAGAAATCGTACACTTGCTTATTAAGAAATCCCTTGAGAGCATAATGGAAGAGACTTTTGCAGCCACCAGACCGCAGCAAAATATATGATCAGCACAAGGGCCTCTGGTGATTTATACATTTTGTCAAACGCGAGTATCTTTTTCCTTGAAAAATCGTCGTTGTGAAAATGATTTTAGAAGTCAAATATGTCCTAGATGTAATAGAACACATTGAAAATTGTATTTACTTTAAAAAAAAACACTGCTTAGATTCACATACACACACACGCACGTACGCAAGCGTTGTCGTTGTAACACCTTTGACGAGATACAAAACGAGTTGCAGAAGGTCCTAAACTGGCTTACGACAAACAATTTCTATACTGGATTCCAAAAGTGGCAGGAACGCTTGAACCGGTGTATGGCTCCGGAAGGTAACTATTTCGAAGGAGATGATGTTAAACTAATACAAACGAACACGTATTAACAGAGAATATAGGTGATACAGACACTCCCCATACACACATGCACTTACAAAAGACACAGACACATTGAAGGACACGCATGCGTAGACACATACAATAGGAATACAAAATACAAAATGGCTGATAGTTAGCAAGGTGAGACACACATAAGAAAGAAGGAAACAAAGGACCACTGATGAGGTCACAGAAGTGTGACGAAAGAACTCTGGCCGAAATAAGATTAAGATTAAGATTAATGTAATATAAAGCTGAAAAAAAAAAATTAACACCAAATATACAGTGCGTGTGTTTTTATTGGCTAAACTGGCAATATGACCATCCCCAAGTACAACAACATCTGTTTCAACACACGATTTCACATAAAAAAAATCTTGCAAAACAAATATGTAAATAATATTGTTTTTTATTAAACTAGTCCTAGAACCTTTTATACTACCTCATATATACAGTACGAGAGAGAGAGGAGAGAGAATGAGTTAATGATAGGCGGCGCGAGCACAGAATAAGCTGGAATAAATTAAATTTTCAGTTTTAAAATTATAACTTTACTGATCGTGTTGTGAAACGAACCTGATTTCATTGAAACATATTGCAAAAAGCTTGAAAACCAAGTTGAGAATTACTACAGGTTAAACATATCTAACGTAGGTTTCTCTATGGCTATTGAAACTGAAGGCGTTTAGTTATGGAGATTAAGATGGCGTGAAAATAGCCTAGTATTCACATATGTAGAGAGAAAATTAATTGGGATTCTTATATGTATTTAGATGTGTATCTATATATTTTATTTATTATTTTTCACTCGTTTCATCCACTGCACTGCGGTCATGCTGGGGCACCACCGTAAAGAAATTTTAGTCGAATGAATCGACCCCAGTATTTACGTGTGTGAGCGTGTGTGTGTGTGTGTGTGTGTGTGTGTGTGTGTGTGTGTGTGTGATTCTGTACATATACGTTAATTACATGTGCATATAGATATACGTGCCAATGTGTGTATACATATATATATATATATGTATATGTGTGTGTGTGCGTGTGTTTATATGTGTATGCACTACACACACATGTATATATTGAGAGACAAGTATGTTAGTTTAGCTTCATATAGAGGAACAGTGAGGAGGAAATTAAATACGGTACTTAAAAATATTAAAACATATTTTTCAATATATATTTGTTTGGAAAATACTTGATATCTTAATTCATCTCTCACTTACTCTTATCAAATGTTTTCATCGTTGTTACACATTTTGTCAAGATCGATAGTATATGTATCCGTTAGAGGAGACTGCAATCGAACCGAATGGACATTCAAAGATATGATTAGAGATAGTACTAAATTAATCATTACACAAAATAATGAAAACAGACAAAAACATTTCTGGATAAAATAAAATATGAAAACCAAGTTGTTAAACGATAAACAAAGATAACATTTTCTTTCATTTCATACAATAGAGAAAACACAATGGGAAATGGATAGCGGCCGTGTGTAATTGCATAAAAAAAGAAGAAATAAGTAACATAGCAAATATATTCAAAAACAAAACGGAAGTAATATTTCTATAGTGACAGTGTACACTTGGAAACGACTGGTAATCTTTCTATGTAAACAGAGCGTGTGTACAAATACAGGAGACAATTAAAAACGTACATACTATCTGACATATTAATCTAATTAAATCAAACATCATTATTTTACTTTGAAGAAAAAAGAATCGAACGAAAACAACAATAACAAAACTGCAGAAATGATAAATATAGTCACAACAAAGCAAGTATGAGATTAGGAGAGCGGAATTGGAAATAGAGAAATAAAACAAACGGAAATTATTTATTTGCTTCTTTTTTTAGTAACTAAAATCATGAATAATAAAATGTATATGCTGTAACGACATCCACTTACAAATGCAAAAATATATACTAAAATACACCGATTATTTTCAAATTGTGTCGTCTTCTGAAATCACAGCTCATTCAAATTAGTTGTCACTATTACCGTTAATGAAATATGAAGGGCTTAAATACTACAATCTGATATAAACAATGGTTTTATACCTATACATTTAAGAAATTTCACCATTTAAAGATCTAGTTTATGACAATGTAATGTGTATTATAATGTTGTTTACTTGACATCCCTTCTTGCTGCCAGGTTAATAGAAATATTTTACATCAGAAAACGAATCTCGTTACGATCAAGAAATCGAATTGTAATACACATGTATTAGAGAATATATTAGTATAGAGATTTCAATTTATTTGTTTTTCGCAATGTATACCAACCTTGAATTGTACTCGTGAAAATAATAGGCAATGCTATGTGTATGTTATGTGAGTTTTTATATTGAGACTTATTATATTGATTCAGGCAAAACTTCTCGATATTTCTGGATTGTAATTAGTTAACGCGAAAACAAGATATATATCCCGAAATATTCTGAATATTTTCATATCACGTGTTCGTTTTAGTTTTGTACTCTTCGGTTCTGTTATCATAATTCGTAGATTCTTCGGTATCATTAATTTATATTCGTTTTACTATTAATATTTTCTCATTGCTTTCCTTGGATTAAAACCTACCTGGATATCACCAACGTGTTTAAGTCAATTATCTCATGTGTTTGAATCATATATCTGGGTTCTTGTAAGAAATCAAATTAACATAAAAACTGATTATTAGCGAGAATGGAAATAATTCAATCGGATTTAGAGATACAGCATATGCTTCCTTCAATATTGCTATTTCACATTGAGTGATATAAATATTTGCACATATGCACGGACTTCGTAACACAAACAATCGTGCGAACACATATATAAGCGCGCGTGTGTGTGTACGTGCGTGTGTTTATATATATAATGTGCGTGAGTCTGTGTGTGTCTGCGTGTGTGTGTCTGCGTGTGTGTGTCTGTGTGTGTGTGTGCATGAATGTATGTATATATATATATATATATATATCTATATATATATATATATATATATAATATAAAAAATATAGAATTATATGCATATATACGTACATATATGTACATAACTACATATATATTGTATATATACATGCATATATGGGTACAGGACATAAAAAAAACGTGAGCAAAAAGAGAAACGAGAAAATGAAAAAAAACAAAGAAAAACGAACTTTTGTTCGAATAATGAAAGAAACAAAAGGAGAAACGAGACAGGCAACGTAAAGAACATTCCCTTCAGCAGCTGTCCCCTGTTTTATCTACTCCGCGTTTCGAAGGAAAGAACAAGACGCAAATTCGTTAAAAACGTCTTTCCTGCAAGCAAATTAGGATTTTTTGCGGAGGGTTAAAGTGGTAACAAAAACAGTGAGAACAACACAGTAAAAACAAACGGTGAGGTCTGTCAAGCCAAAACGATGTGAAGTGGGGAACGCTGGAAAGACGAGCTTTGAGAAGAGACATGTAAAAAACACGACTTGTTTTTAAAAGGAAGTGGAAGAAAGATGGTTAGCCGTTGGTCACATGTAGGCAACGAAACAGTCAGGGAGGAAGAGTGAGAGAGAGCGAGAAAGAGAGACGGAACGGTGAAGGGGAGATTAGTAGAATAGGGAAAGAGTGGGAGAGAAAAACAGAAAAGAAGAAGAACACCAGAGGGACACAGAAAGAACGAATAGAAATAGAATAAGAGTGCGCATTGTAATTATTAAGATTATAAGTACATGCAAATATACATACATATATGTATATACCTACATACATATGTATATACACATGCATATATGGGTAGAGGACATCAAATAAACGTGAGCAAAAAGAGGAAAGAGAACATAAAAAAGCATGGAACACGAATATAAATAACATATGTTATTTATATTATTATCATATGATCGAACGCTGTGCATCCATTTCCAAATAAGTTTTATCTATGTATGTATCTATCTATCTTTCTATGTATGTATGTATGTATGTAAGTATGTATGTATGTATATATACATATATATATATATGCGTGTGTGTGTGTATATATAATATACATATATATATATATATATATATATATATATATAT
>NC_068981.1:141006328-141009004 GCF_001194135.2 Octopus bimaculoides | reverse complement strand
TATATATATATATATATATATATATATTCGATTAATAAGAGGGACAGAAGATGGTAAATATTAGAATTTTTATTGATCACTACAAATGATCCGAGACTTTCGTGCGGTAGCATTTATTAGTTTGATAAATGCGTGCTCACAAAACTAGCTGCCCTTGATTGACTCTGTTGCTTCTGCTCTATAGTAAAAGAAATACTTATACTCATATGTTGAGTTCCACTTTCCCTTGAAATAAATTAGTTATCTTGCCCTGCGTATCTGCGATGGTAAAGTTTTGAACAAACTTCCATACATGCCTGTGTTTTTTTTTCATTTTTTGTCTTTTTGGTAAATTATAATAATGTCCTGGGAATATTTATATACAATATATAAAGGAATTAATTCTAATATCTCTAAATTAGCTCTGTTTGGTTTGAGACTTGCGACAGATTGACATATTTCCTATTTCCATGAGTAAATGTCTAGTAACTATTAATTTGATATCCTTTGCCTAATTCATTGACCGTATCGACTTCTAATATGAGAAAATTCCATTCCGAAATTTTGTTGTTTTCACTAGTTTATTTCTTGTGATTCCCTCAATTATACAGACCAACATTTTCCGTGACTCATTCTTGTTCTGAAATCTTTGTCCCCTAGTCAAAGCAATCTTACGAAATCAGTTTCGCTGATTATGAAAATTATTGTAAATTGTCTAAACCTCTCAAACTGCATATGAACAAAGGTCAGATGATTACTATAAACATAAAATTATAGTTTTTCATTGGATGTTATATCTCTACATCTTTAGAGACTTAGTCACATCAGTTTTGTTGTCTTTCAAGAATAGTTTCCTATCGAATATACTTCCCAACTAGTTAGATCACCACCTTTCCGAATTATCGAAATTCATACTGTTTGTAAATGTAATTTATATCCTTCGACTCATTATTTATTGTGAAGATTACCAAATAGTGTTTTCTTTATCGAGGTAACTCATTTTTTTTTTGTTTTCTGAAGCTGTTAATTTAGGGGTAATCTGAAATGAAACAAATATCTTTGGTGCCCATCTGTGCAGAGGGGTGAAGTTCGAAATGTACATGGTCAGAATTCATTTGTCAATTGTCTTCTTACAAAAATATTGTTATATGTATATTATTACTCGTGGTTCTATGTTGGTGAGTGTATTCTCTTCTGTCATGAGTACTGTGCATTTTAGAGATCATTCTGTTCTCTCCAGGTCAACTGGTTGTAGAGAATCCCTTAACTTCTGAATATTTGAGAAGGAGATGCTGTCAAAAATGTGTTCGATCTCAAATACAAGGACATATTCCATCCAGCATAATACATACAGACATACAGACATACAGACAGACATACAGACAGACAGACAGACATACATACATACAGACAGACAGACAGACAAACAGACAGCAGAGAAAGTGTGCACAGTTGCGGAAATTAGCTGCCCAGCGAATGTTAACATAAAGCTGAAGATCAGTGAAAAATATAACACCTATGCTGAAATTTTGAGAAATCTACCGTTACTGTATCAAGATTACAAGTTCAGGCTTATACCTGTAATAATCGGGGACCTGGGATATGTAACACACTGCCTAAATACCAACCTTGAGAAATTAGGCTTCTCAAAACTAGAAAGGAGAAAGCTAATTAGAAGACTACAGATACAATCCATTACTGTAAAATTTCCCAGACTTTTATCATTTAAATATATATGAACTTGTCTAGATATGCAACTAATGCATTAAAATACATATATAAAACATACAAATATGCACATACATACATACATACATACATACATACATACAAAAATACCATGTTGTTGATGTTGAAATCCCAATGAAGAAACCAGTTTTTTCTCTATTGGCAAGAAATCTTGAAATAAACTGAATAATCACGTACATAAATACATACATACATACATACATACATACATACATACATACATGCATACATACATACATATATACATACGTACGCACAGGATTTTTACGTTCGATGTTTTGGTACAAAGCAGAATAGAAACAGACTATCATGATATTCCACTGCATGCCAGAGTGCTTTACCATATGCAACAGCGGAGATATCTCTTATTACATGGATCTTTCGATTTGATTCCAAATTGACTTCCCCTGAACATTGCAGATCGATTGAGTTAGTGGCTTATCAACCCGCTATTCATTTCCTTATAGACTGAACAATGTCAAATCGCCCGAAACTCTAATTTTACACATAGGTGTACTTATATACACAGATGTGTATATGTGCATGTGTGTTTCTGTATATACAAATATGTGTCTATGTATATGTGTGTGTATGTCTATGTATGTGTGTGTAAGTATGTATTTATATGTGTATTTATGGCTGTATTGATGCATGTATGTTCGTATTCTAGCGGTGCTTCTTGGTATTTTAGATATTTACATTGATCCAGTGTGTTTTTTCTGGCGTTTTTAGTTTATGGTCTCCCGAAAGAAACGAAGAAACTTTCAAAAACAGAAATCTATCAGGTTACTCATTTCTAAGATATTATTTATATAGGGAATATTTAAAAGGTGTAATTCAAATTCTGCAGTTTACTAAGATTTATTAATTTAGTTTTCTTTTGCCAAGCGTTATTTATCGAAGATTATTTTTAAAATGTTTATTTTTATTTTTTAGCATTATATATAT
>NC_068981.1:141005245-141006176 GCF_001194135.2 Octopus bimaculoides | reverse complement strand
TATCAATTCGTATTTCGTTTTTCACTTTTAGTTTTCAATACTCTTTCACATTAAGGATGTTGCCTACATACTTGTTTGTACTGTTTTGAATGAATGGAATGACACGATTTAGTTTTTGCGATTTATACGAGAGAACTAATCGAATGCATTTCATAATAGCCATTGTTGGAAATTTTTTCAGCTTACTCTTCCTTTTTGCTGCTGGTACTTTCAACTTCCAACACATACTTTTATTTCTCTTTACAACATTATCGATATTTCTTCACAAACTTAATCAATGAATGTGATTTTTTTTCGTTTTATTACTTGATGTTTTAATTCATTCGTAGTTATTTTTCTTGTAGCTTACTTCTATTTCTTGCGTTATTTTATTTCTTCCATATTATATTTTTCTTTCCTAACACCTGAGCCTTGTTTATACAGTCAAAGAAAAAAAGACAAATACACACACACATAGAAAATAACAAATGAATGCTACAGACAATAAAACAAAACGAAAATTTAAAAAAAGAAACGAACATCCCCAGGTGAAAATCAACACTTTCTCGTTCTTTGTAAAATTGTATCCAATAAACAAATAAAGAATATAATATGCTCCAGGAAAAAGAAACCAAACACATATATACGCAACTGCATACGCATGAACATATCTAGAAAAATACGGAAAACATATGGGTATTGTGTTTGACTATAATATAAAAAAAAACAGTTCACATTTGTGCGGATACATGAGTGCTCGTTCTACATATGATATTGGAGTGAAAGTTTCTTACGAGCTCCATTTAAAAAAGAAAAAAACATATAGATGATCTTAATTTATAGAAGAAAATTCACTGTGATTCACTTTTTATACACTCAGCTTAGAGCATTGCCGGTTAACATTTCTTAGAATACAAACATATATATATATATATATATATATATATATATA
>NC_068981.1:141001107-141004232 GCF_001194135.2 Octopus bimaculoides | reverse complement strand
ATATATATATATATACATACATGAATGTATGTATGCATGTATATATGTATGTAAGTATGTTGTTGTTGTTGGCACTCCGTCGCTTACGACGTCGAGGGTTCCAGTTGATCCGATCAACAGAACAGCCTGCTCGTGAAGTTAACGTGCAAGTGGTTGAGCACTCCACAAACACGTGTACCCCTAACGTAGTTCTCGCGGATATTCAGCGTGGCACAGTGTGACAAGGCTGACCCTTTGAATTACAGGCAAAACAGAAACAGGAAGTAAGAGTGAGAGAAAGTTGTGGTGAAAGAGTAGAGAAGGGTTATCTATATATAACAGAACTAAATGGACACGCTCAACATCGTTAAAATCTTTTTTTTATCTGAAATTATACATTCAAATTATTCATTATCTTGATATAATGTGAATATTTAATATTTAGCAGACATGCTCCTTGTATGTTTGCAATGCTAGGACCCTATTAAGCATTGTAGCGATCACATAATAAATAGTCCGATGTGGAATTTCTTGGCAGTTTCTGCCTTTGAAGAGGCTTTTTTTCTTTTTTTATGACGTGTCCTGTCCATTACGCCCCAGACGTGTTCAATGGGTTTCATATCTCGTTACTGGCTTGATCATGGAAGCTTTTTAATGCCATTGTCATCCAACAAATCTGGGGTCATTTTAGCCGTGTAACGAGGTGCCCCATCTTCCATGAATTAAAAGTCTTCACTAATTGTTTCACCATTTAAGAAGATTTGAGTCCTTTCTGCAATATGAACGTAAATTTATCCTCACCCTCTACCAGATCTGATTGACCATTGCTCCAAATTGCTCCCCAGGTCATGAGAGAAAAGCTGCCGTGTTCCATTATCGACTGCATTTTTTTCACGCCAAATTCTTGATTCCAGTCTCCAGACCCACTCGCAGCCACTGTCAGAAAATACAACAAATCTGAACTCATTTGAGAATATGACAGTGTCCCAAAATGCTAGTGGCCTCTCCACCATCTAACTGGTCAAATCTTTTCAACGCTTGATGTTCGCCGGTCAAAGAACTGACTTCCTTCTTCCTTACCTGCCATAGTAACCAAGTTTGTGGCGATAGCTGACATCTATTATGGGACTGACATCAATCTATTCTTCTAAGTCAGAAGCCTTTCGACTTTGATTATCATACACATTTCTCTTAACAAAGGGAAGGGTCCTGTCAGAGAGCCCTGGTCAACCTGGGCGTGGTGATGTGGACTCTTTCCCGTCTCTGGTGAATTGCACAATCACTAACTGTAAAGTTTCGGATTTTCCGTGATTTTACGCTATGTCCACCTTCCGATTAACCCACAATATGGCCTCTTTGAAATTCCAAGACAGTTCTAAAGATTCTTTTGTTCATGGAATGATTAAACCGTCACATATAGTACCTGAAACATCAAAATATCAATTAATAGAAAATATAAATTATCACAAGTTAGAATAAACATAAAACGATATTTTATGGGGCGTCTATTTACGTCTGTCATGTCTTTGTATACATACACGGATGTATACAATCAGGAACGCACGTGTACATCGGTATACAAAAACGTTGTGATTTAAGTGTACTGGACACATTGTTGTGTCCAATTTAAAGTCATTATTTCTTTAATGTCAAACTTTTTATATATTTTCTATTCATCACTATCTTACTGTAGGCATAAATAAATTACGTAGAAAAGAAAACTCCAAATTCTAAATGCAAATTACTTTGCAAATAACTATGGTGTATTTATGAATTCACTGCATATATATTACGATGCTCTGAAAATATATAATGCAATGTGAATCTGATTCAAATTTTTTTTAATTAAAAAGGCATTTTGTTCATGCATTTGTGAAATGAAGGGTTATATTTATGTCGAATGTTTTTGTCATATTTTATACCCAGGTAAAAATTGTACTTATCAGATTGCATAACTGCAAACTATATTGAAGCCCATCAGTTGTTTCGCAACTGGAATTCACAAAACATCGCCTTGATAATTAAGTTAAGTTTGCTGGAAATGTTCTTGCCGAGGGAATGTTCTTCCTTTTTTGCGTATATAATTGATCGAATCCATAACCCATGCGCTGGCAAACACACAGAGTTAAATATATTCTTTTATACATCCATACATATATGCATATCTACATACATACAGACATACATGCATACATACATACATACATACATATATATGTATATGTGTATGTGTGTGTATGTGTGTAAATTCAATAATACGGCTATAAACCTCGTAGGTTGCTGAAAAAAGTCGTCCACAACCATCGGCTTTATTAATGTTTAGCAGAAGTAACAGAGTGACACATGGTTCGAAAGTTTCGTGGGTTTGTACTTATCAAACTTTGATAAGTGCCAACGCGGGAACTACAGAACCTTGAATCACATTGATACTTCTGCTAATTATTAATAAAGATTGACATATACTCGTATTTTGACTCTTATTTATAACAATGCAGCACCAAAGAAAAGAAACCGACAACTACACAATACTCTGACAGAAAGTACAACCAAGCACATTTAACATTATTCATTTACTTATAAAAATAAATGTGTATAGGCAGCTGGAGTTAGGATGTAAGAAATGGATTTGCTTCTTTGCTAAGAACATTTTGAGAGTATTAGTCAGAAGTTGTCCTTTATTGTAATTCGGAAACTTGTAATAATAGTCTAGTACAAGTGTTTGTGAAAATTACGTAGACCTTCTTACGCACACTCACATATAAAGAACGATATGAATACGTATGTGTGTAGAGGAGAAAGAATCTGAAAATGCAGGCGTCTTTTAAAAGTATTTACTCACTTAACAAATTTCACTTATTTAAAAAAAAGATTTTCAAAAGTAAAGTATGAGGCTTTGTGTATCCTTTGCGGCGTCAAAAATGAGTTTACTTAACCGTATACAAATCAAGTAATGGAATCTTTCATAACGATAACAAAATGTTTTTTTATCATTATAAAAGATACTGTCCCTTGATTTGAATACATATATGTAAACTCATTTTCGATACCCCAAAGGATACACACAGCCTCATACCTTACCTTTGGAAATCTTTTTAAATAAGTGCAACCGGTTAAGTTAATAAATAATTTTAAAAGACTCCTGCATT
>NC_068981.1:141000377-141000980 GCF_001194135.2 Octopus bimaculoides | reverse complement strand
TATATATATATATATATATATATATATGCATACATATACACATAAACTCACACAATTATATGTAACAAGAGATATCAATGAAAGTTTTACGTTGACTTAGTTAAGAAAATATTGGTAGTCAATTTAACATAACACACAAGAGGTGAAACTCTGCTCTGTCTTATTGGCAAGGCCACTACATTCGTATTTTCTATTCCCCCACGTAATAATTTTTGCCGATGGAGAACAACACCGTCACCAAAGGTATATATATACAAATATCTGTTTTTATGTACGTATGTATGTATGTATGTATGTATGTATGTATGTTTGCAAGCATTGAAGCATACATAAGCTCTCTGTTGGCTCATCAGGCTAGTAGTATTACTCAGGTTAGTGAAGGAATCTAGGTAAGCTTTTGGGAGTGTCTAAGGTTATGGTACATTACAATTTTATATTGTAAATTCGTCGATAGGTTCCCGACAAACTGTTTTTTACACAGAGTGATATATCAGATACATTACCTACGGCTACTGGAAACAGCTGTATGCCAAATTTGCTCCAATTAGGGAATATATGTAATGACTTTTATTTTTTACTTGTTTCCTGTATATATATATATAT
>NC_068981.1:140996129-140998599 GCF_001194135.2 Octopus bimaculoides | reverse complement strand
ATATATATATATATATAAACACATTCACATGCGCGCACATATACTTGTATAATGACATATATAAAATGATATTCTATAGTTTCCTAAATTATCGCTATTGTGCCTATTGTTAAGAAATTCCCGATACAGATTATTGATATGTGAAATGTGTTGAACAAGGCAAATATGAAACGAGAACGCATTTCCCATATAATGATTGCATTAGATTTTATAGGATATTCTGGAAAACGTGTTTGAGATATACATGCATTTCAGAAATACATGGAAATGAAAAGTACTATATCACGCTAACAACATATCATTTTTGATTATTTATTGATTCATAATTCATAACCTAATATGCTCCACTAAATTTTAACGGGGTTATCATATCGGGTGTATGTGATTTATTATCAGTGAGTTTTTGTATATTTTTTATGATGCGTTACCTTATGAACATATTTACTGAGTTTATATATAAATATCTTTAAAGAGAGTACTATTGGCTTACTCCAGCAAAGTATCTTTAGTATTATTCTAGGATTTGTTTTTCTTTTTTCCCGTACCTCTTGGTAATGTATGAGGTTTTCTTCATATACTTTGTCGAAGAGACAGTACTTTTAATGATTATAGTAACACTGAAAATACATCTTCAAGCTTCCAACATCCATTTTCTCATTGCCTCCATAGACATTTCGAAAATGTTTCTGGTGTTTAGCGCATATCACAGAAATGTAGTGATTTTCGAAATCTCTTGTATATTTTGTTATATACGTGTATGTACAACATGACACATAAAATGGTCTGTTATTCAACTTGTGTCTATTAAAGAATTACAATGAATATTACATGTCATTCAAGTTGATGACAATACAGGTTTATTATCATTCACAATATTTAGAATATGAATAAATGTGTGTCAAATCGAAACCCACTGTGACAGCTAACATTTCCTTCCCTTTGTTGATTGAAGTCATTTACTTGTTTCCTCTACTTTCCATATTGCATATTTTATAGTTTATTCAGAGGAAGAAGAGTATCGCAGTCAACAACTTTCGCGTTCTAGCAGATTGCTGGCAGGAAAAAGAGATTATATATATACTATCTAGCTGGCATGAATGCTGATATTACAAGGAGTTCATATAAATGCGTTCAAGATCCGGTAGTGAAAGGTAATCGATGAGTCCCTACTATGGGTTTCCGCACAATTACCGTCCACCAAATTTCACTCGCAAGCGATGAGGTGTACTGGTATTGTTATAGTGGACACTTGCCAAACATTTTGAGCGCTGAACCTGGAAATAAAAGTACGTTTCGAAGGTGTTTCAATCATGGTTCGTGGTCTGCTATCACAACAGCTCCTTTATAGGATCCACTTAGCTCAAGACTTCATCAGGAGGAACCACGTCCGGTTTCGGCCCCTACTCCTCTACCGTTTTGACGTGACGCACCCTCCCCTTTCGGAGGTGTCTTCAGCTCTGGTGTTGAGAGCATGTCTTCTATCTCCCTCTTTTTTCTGTTCACTGGCCTCTTCGATGCAGCGTCAACGAGTGTCAGAGGATGACTGACTGTCTTGTGAAATTTCCCTTTAAATAACTGCAGCCCCATTAAGTTGTCACGTGACACTGTCTAAACTTTAACAGAACAACGGAGAGCGCGTAGTCTTCGCCCATGCATTCTTTGAGCGAGACCGTTACCTGTCAATCAGCAAAGCTACTTCAGTATCAGCCTGTCTCACCCAGTGAGAAATTGTCCGAGACAGCAAAAGTAAACACACGAAGTATTGAATAGAAGCTGTAATTAAGGCGAAAGTGAGAGAACGTTTTGGTTTGTCTGGAGTCCGTGCGGACGGAAGCGCGGATGTGAGCATGCGCAATGGTGAGCATGCGCAATGGTGAGCATGCGCAATGGTGAGCATGCGCAATGGTGAGCATGCGCAATGGTGAGCGGAAGTGGTCAGACGGCAGCTGGTTATGATGGAATTAAGACGTGTTTGCAACGAAGAGAAGAAAACCTTCCCCTCCATATCGCCGACAGTTTGTCAACATCAGTTGCTGAGATGTCCAGAAGAAAATGAAACAAAGTGTTTCGGCCAGAAGCAACTCAAGTGGAGGTCTCCGATGAAATTTCCTAGCTCGTTCAGATTCATAGCTTGTTGAGAGTATGCGAGAAATGTGCTGTTGGTAAGACCAAACTTAAACGAGTACTCATCTCCATAGCCGGTGTGTCCACACTTGTTCTCAAAGGAAATTCCGAGTTGACTGCAGAGACCTGCAATGGCTGCTAATATTTTTAGAGATTCAGGACGATTTTGTCTCTTGATATTTGTGTTAATATTTGAGTCCTGTATCTATTTTGTCATTGTCTGCATGAGTGGCTGTGTAGTTAAGAAGTTTGCTTCACAACCACATGGGCTGACCAAAACTTTGAGAGTGGATTTGCTAGATGGAAACTGAAAAAAACTCATATAGATATATATGTGTGGGTGGGG
>NC_068981.1:140991274-140996119 GCF_001194135.2 Octopus bimaculoides | reverse complement strand
AGTGGATTTGCTAGATGGAAACTGAAAAAAACTCATATAGATATATATGTGTGGGTGGGGGGGGTGTATATATGTATATAGATATATATATATATATATACACACACACGTGTGGTTATGTAATAGGAGTGAGAGTGAACGAGTAGACAGGCATGAAGAAGCATTGGAGATTGATTTGCAGTGCTGCTCATGGGGGTTAATTGATGATGGTAACTTTGCATGTGGTGTCCCTCCCCCTCCACTAGTACCAAGACCACCATCATTCACCTGCGGGCATGTTATGACTTTCAAGCCATTGTTGGTCTTCCCGCTTCAGCCATGTATAAAAGCTGGCGTTTTTGACCGCCTCCTGTATTCTCCTTATTAGTTTTCTCAGTTCCGAACTAGAAAATGCAAATCTTTTGAATATCGTTGTCCTTGTTCTTTCAATTAAGCCCCTAGCCCCCACTGCCACGTGGTAATACGCGACAGTCCATTCCTGTTCTCTGCATTCTTCGATTAGTTTTTTCGTACTTCTCTTTTCGTTACTCTGCACTGTTGATGTTCTCTTCCCATGGCACTGTCAGTTCTAGCAAAATTCCTATTCTCCGTTCTCTGTCCCATAGGACTTTGTCTGGTCTTTTTGTCGTTTTTATGAGTAGAAATACTACTAGTCTTTCCAAATCCGTGGCCAGCTCCCAGTGTCCCTTCCATCTTTCGTCTATCTCGTATGTTTTATGTTGAGGCCTGGTCTTATGTCCTTTTCCCTCCTTCTGGAAGTATATTTTCCTGCGCTTTTCCCCTTTTGGGTACTATCCCCTATTGTATCCCTCGATTTTCTCCTTCAGTGTTGCGCTAATGACGCCGAGGACTTGATTATGGCGCCATGTATACCTTTCTAGTGCTAGTCTGCAGTTTGACAGAACATGTCTCACCATCGCTTTCTCTCCACATCTACATTCATCGGTTGTTTTTATGTTCCACCGGACTAAAGTCGCCAGTGAGGGTAGAACGTCGAAGGTAGACTTGATCAGGAAGGTTGTTCTTGCTTGTTCCCAATCCCAAAGTTCCTTCCATAAGATTCTGCGACTGACCATATTTTACTCTCATCTCAGGCACTGTCCCTGTTGAGTACATTGCACCAAATTTACAATTTGACTTTCTTCTTCCTCCTTTCTTACTTCGTGTACCACTGCCTCTTTCATCTCTTTTATACTGTTCTTGCAAAATGGCCTGAAATTGTGCGACCCTAGGTCGGCTCTTGGTTCTTGTGTAGCTCCGACTATATTGGTGTGCCTTAGTATTCCGATCGCCCTGGTTACTGCCTCTTCCGCATTCCATTTCCTTCCTGCTCGTACCTTTGGAGGGTTTTCGCAGATGCCCTTAGCATCATTACTGCCTTTGCCTTTCCTGCCTTATATTCTTCGGTGATTGATGTTATTGGTAGTTGCAGCACGAGTTTCCCATATAGTGCAGTTGTATTCAGTGGTTTCAGTAGAACAAGCCATTTTCTGATAAACACAGTGCATCTTTGTTCCATCTTTTCTACTCTACTCGCGGCTATTTCGTACTTTGCAATGGCCACATCATCTTTGGGTACAGCCGAAATTTCAGTATCCAACATTTGAATTTTCCCAGCAGTGTTGTTTTGTCAATTGCTTTTAATCCTTATTCTACTAACTCGTGTGTTTCTTTCCCCTGCTTCTTATCATTTAATAAATCTCTATACCACCCGCCGAGACTCTTAATTGGTTGTTCTTTCACCGTTGGTATGTCTTCACCTCCTATCCTGAATTTCATTTCTTCTTGCACTTCTTTCACGAAAGTCACGCTTCGAGATTTTTTGGCTTTGAGTTTCATTCTTGCCCATCCTATCAGTTCGTCCAACCGATCTAACGTCCCCTCTGTTGCTTCTCTACTTTCCGATAATACAGTAACGTCGTCTATAAAAGGCCTTAATGGTGTATTTGTAACAGCTTTCTCACAGTTTGTAAATCTAATTAAGATTTCCATGACTAGCACGAATAAGTTGACTGATATCGTGCATCCGGCTGCAATACCTACTTTAAACCGTTGCCAGTCCGTTGTGAATTCTCCTGCTGTAAATCTCATCCTCAAGTTGTCGTAGTAGGACATGAGCATTCGTTGAACATCTTTTGGAATCAATTGTTTTGCATAGGTGATACATTCCCAGATGGCAAATACGTGTTCTATGCACCCAGGGATTCCGGGGATTCCTGCTTTTTGGATTGCTTCATTAACGTACCCGTTATGCTGTACGAATCTTATGATTCGTCTAGCAATAATTCCAAACATGATTTTCCCGTCAGTATTTTATAATGAAATTGATCTAAATTGTCCTAGTGTTTTTGCATCTTTCTCTTTAGGTAGATAGATACCTTAAGCTAAACATCTTCTTCTTCCATCTTTCTTCTTCCAAATTTCTCTTATCAGTGTAAACAGCTACAAACGTAATTTCCGGCAATATTTATATACCTTGTAGCTCACTCCATCATTCCCTGGTGAACATTTTGCTCTTGCGCTTCTTATAAACTCATCCATTTCTTTCTGTTTGTTGTCACTTACGTCAAATAGTACCCTTCGTTCGGGTAGTTTCTTCAGTCTGTGCATTTCTGGGAGTACTTCATTTTTGTCAGAGTCGCTGTATGTCTCTTTAAGATGTTGTTCGAGATCTTCTTTCGTGCAATCCAATTTTCCGCTTTTATTTTTAGTAAATAATTGTTTCGCATATTGATAGGGATTGTTCACAAAGCTACGATAGTTCTTTTCTCTCTCCTTTCTTCTGCTCTTCCTTCTTTGTTTTCTTAGTAGTTCTCGATGCCTCTTTTTTATCTCTTCATATAGCTGCTTTAGCCCTTCTCTTTCCTCCTCCTTTGCATCCCTCCATCTGGTTCTGAGTTTCTTCTCTTCTCGAATCTTTGCGATCCGTCTTTCTCTCCTCGAAGGTCCGCTATTTGCCGTTGATTCTACCTACCCTGTTGTTTCCAGTTCAAATCTTTTCTTTCCTTCCTGGTAGATTGTATTAGCCAGGTTCTCGAGTTTTTGTTCGTCGTCGCCTTTGAATTTAGTGGTCATTATTGCTACCTCGTTGTCGATTTTTTCATAACTCCTTGCGTCACTTGCTTTCGGCCATTTAATCTTTGTTTTCTTCACGCCTATCACTATTTTTGACTGTTCCAATTCAACTGTGGAATGAACCTCGCTATGGTTATTTTCCAGGAGGTTCTGGTCACACGTCTTATGGTTTATCAACCCGCGTTGTTGAATTACTTTCTTCTGATACACCTTTCCTTGATGGATTCTCAGGCCGATGTAACGGGCAAACACCTTTCCGCAGCAGCTTAAACATCGTTTCCTATGAACTTGATTTACAGAAAGAGAGGAGGGTGAGACACAGAGAGAAAAATAGTACGATTATATGTATATATAGTTTTCTAACAATTACATTACATTTATTTTAAATCATCTCATTTAATATAAACTGATATATTCAAATTATTTTCAGTATTCAAAAATACGTTTTAATTAGTGATATCTGATCTAAAGATGAATAGCGAAGAATATTCAAACACATGGAGGGTGAAATAATCAGCTAGTAGTATTAATATTTTTCAAATGCATTACCTTAGTGAGCTGAAATGACAAGAAATGCAATCAATGTTTGTTTAAAAATATTAATTATCCGTTTAATTTAAAGTTTAAGAAAATAAGAAGTGCATTTATATTACACTGTAACCTGAAGACATATTGGCCAGTCAGTAGCCGAAGAAACAGAATTCAGCTCTCACCAGTTGTCCATCTGAAATCTTCTTTGTTTTTGCCTCGAAATCTAAAAGATTAATAATTCTGTAATCATCAGAAGATAAACTTAACTGCGGGAGAATTTAAATAAGTATTTAGCCTGTGTGAAGAAAGGAATATAAGTTAGCAGTGCCTGCAGGAATCTCGAGATTAATTTTATAACTTTGTCTGATGAAATTTTATTGAGAATCAACCTGTTACTTAAGAATGTAAGACTGAAGTCTATTTTACACCTAGATAATTCCATTTGTTACCGACGTAGGTAAAGTTGTAGTTCATAAATGAAGAAATAAACATCAAGCAAATTATATATAAGCTAAAAATCACGAAACCAAATCAGAAGACGAAAATTGTGTTTCGGAAAATTTTGCCTGCCACAATATATATGTGAGTGTGCATGTGTGTGTGTATGACTGCGTGTCTGTGCGTGTGTGTCTGTGGGTATATGCATGTATATATATATATTTCTCGTGGTAACAGCAGACAAAAAATGGCGTTGCCCCGGAGGATAGCGACGATGATGCACTGAAGCAGCCACTCAAATTCACTTGTCTCGCACATGCGGAAAGCTACCTCCGCCCTGATAGCGGTGAGAAGAGATATGGCTCGGGGTCCAAGAAGATTGGAGATCTCAACTGTCACAGGATCCACTATAAATCTGTCGGAGAGTCACCGATATCTTCAAAATTGTTTTCACAGGCTGAAGAGCAGCGGAGCCTCCGCTGGTAGCTGATAACACCAAGTTACAGCTGGAGGAGTGTGTCACAGCATGTGGCATCGCAAATGATAGCTCTACCGCTACAGAACGGGATGACTGTCATATCATCCAGCCTTCTACTATCTCCTCTGTCTAGTCTTGCTTGCTCGTGCTTGGAAAGGAAGCCTGTGGCATCTAGGTCATGCTTTATGATCATTCTAATGGGGCATGGAAGGCGGCCAGCACCATAACAGCTTGACAATGGGTGGAGGCCTGAAGAGCTCACTGCGAAACAGCCAGAATCAGCCATAAAATCAATAGAAAATATTTTCGCAATATACATATAT
>NC_068981.1:140989239-140991092 GCF_001194135.2 Octopus bimaculoides | reverse complement strand
TAGCATATTTATAATATCGCTTTTTCAATAGTGAAGAAACTTCAAAACCAGATCCAAATTGTATAAAACTTGACTTTCTTTCTACCTTACTTTGCATGCCATATGTTATAATATATATCCAAAAGTATCGCGATGAATTCACTTTACCAATCGCATATTCGAAAATGGCTCCGTTGTCTTTTACTAATGAAAAATTCATGCAGTTTATTAACTTACCCTTCTCGTCAACATCAATTAGATTCAAAGAATTCAACATTATTTAGTATAGTAAGTAATATATTTATATATGTATACTGGTAGCGTGGCACGCATATATCATTATGATCATCAATTTACTCTGTGTTACTTACTGAATATGTGTCTTAATAATCACATAATTGGAAAAGATAATAGTGTCAAACCATATGAACATCTTTGGCATGCGGATAATATAGAAATAATTAATATAATGGTCATTTATAAATAAAGCAGAAATCTACATTAACGACATTGAGTAAATTTTATGTATCGATTCATAATTTAGTTGGATAAATATCAAACATCATTGGGAGAAGCAAATCAGAATGTAACACATTGCTTTCAATGTCAACTAAACATATAATCAAATGTTTAAACAATAAATAACATCATGGCAAAGGTCAAATTTTCTGAAATGATATATCTAGTTAGAAATATACGTTAGAATATTTCTGATATGGTATTTGATTGAAGCAGATGACAAGTGCAGCAGGCCATTTGCCAAAGAAGACAATGTATCATGTGTGGAAATATCTTTTTGAAGATACAAACCATTGAAATATAGGTAGGTATTTGGCATTTTGATAGAATAAATTATCTGTACGTTCTTTATTTTTTTTTATATTAGCATATTCGATCATATGGTATTTTGAAAGAACTGTGGAATAATAAGGACAGCAAAATAGCAGACAAAATTCATCACAATAAATCAACTACAAACATGTATTGTATGTGCCCGAGTTCTCTTCTTCTTAGCTCTCCCAATCTTAGATAGAATACGTAGATGAAATTCCGTGTACTGAAGGGGATAAGATCATCTGCACGGCAACCATCTTAGTATTTTCTAAATAATAAAAAAAGAATGATAGTTTCCAATTATACAGTACACACGTATCACAATAACTCCGTGAATAAATTAACATTGTAGTGGTGACATAGAAGTCTTTATAAGATTGAAAATGTATCACCCCAGTTTACGACAAGAGGATACGGTTTCACGACGGGTTGATTCTGAGCTAGCTTGTTTGTGGTAGCAAATCCAAAGAGAGAGTGATTTAACGTAATTCCGCGACAGATAAGAGAAAACCTCTACAAAAGTTCAATTATTTGAATTGTACGTAGTGCACTTGTTTCAGTAGAGATTCCACCTACGAAGTTTGACAAAAGAAGCATTGCTCGATTCTAGATTATTCTCAGTATTTGTTAGTGTTATCACGCAGGAAGATAAAATCCTTGATCATTAGTTTCGAAGCAAACTTACTTCGATAAATGTCTTAGAAGAAAGCTTCGAGAGTTATTGAACTTAGGAAACTTATTATTAAATTATTATAATTACACGTAAATATATACACACGTGTGTATATAAGTATTTTTGAAAAATAGCCACACCCAATTTAACAAAGAATTTACAAGATCTACGAACTAAAATTTATATTATCAAACATTTTTTTTTTAATAGTAAGTTAAACTGATTAGAACTACCAGTGAAAACATTCTTTTCTTTTTCATATGTATATGAGCGCGCGTGTGTATGTGTATAAGTGTGTGTGCATGTTTGTGTGTGTTTGTGAGTGTATATACATATGTATGTTGATATATATATATATATATATATA
>NC_068981.1:140988311-140988737 GCF_001194135.2 Octopus bimaculoides | reverse complement strand
ATATATATATATATATATATATATACATACATATAGTTATATACACACGTTCATCTGTAAGTATATTCATGCTTTCTTGTTTTAAGTTATATTATTCATGAATAAAAATATTACTCTCATCTTTCCAATACGATTACTGGAAACAACGATAAATGAAAAGTTAATATATGATGACTAAACAATGAAAAGTCAAATAGTAAAGGTTATGTATTATAGAATTTAGGAATAATGCATTATTCATCTAAACGTCATATAATCAAACATATCCCGAAGAGCAAAGCACATTTTCTAAGTTTATATTACATAATAGTAGTAATATCCCAATAGAAATATTTCAGATTCATAGTTGGTCAGCAATAAGATGTATATAAATATACATACATACATGCGTACATATACATAGACATAGACATACATACATATATA
>NC_068981.1:140985306-140988082 GCF_001194135.2 Octopus bimaculoides | reverse complement strand
ATATATGTATATTTATATATATATATATATATATATATATATGTGTGTGTGTGTGTGTGTGTATGTATATACACACACATGCGCGAAAGTATTTATTGTCTTCTGTAGAGACTAAAATCTCATCCGTTCAAATGCGCCAAATACTCCAACGTTTGAAAGCAACAGAATGTTATATGAATCGATACGATTATTCATTGAATAATTTTTTCATCATTTTATAATACATTTTTGAATAATTTTTTAATCATTTAATAATAGATTTAATAATAAATTCATGTTTTGGTTGTAAGTGCTTATCCATTTATGAATTGTTAAAATCATTGGTCATGATTGCTGTTTCTTGTTCCATTATTTTTGACCCCATTATAATTTAAAATCAAAAATCAATTATCAAATGTGTCCAGTTCATCACGATAGGTCGTTTAATATATTTGAAAATGATTTTATGGATTTGATCTGTGAAAAGTGTTTGTGTTTTCCTCCCTTGCAACGATCCAGTCTGCTCATTTGCAATACATTTACATTTCATGATTACAGATTATCTAACGTTACATAGAGCTCATATTTTGGGCACAATGTCACACTGGGCATGATGCAATACTGTTTAACAAACGAAAATATCAAAAACAAAATCAGATTAGTTGTTTAAAGTATTGATATTGGCAAAATACTAATATCACGCTACAGGACATCGTAAAATTATGGGGGAAAAGATAATTTATCCAAGTGTCATGCTTTAACTGAATTCGTAGTCAGATATTTTGTGAATATATGTTTTCACTATGTAATCACAGAACATTTGGAATTTAAGAAATCATACTCAGTAAGAAATCCTTTCAATAATAAATGGTAACTTGCATTTTGTTTCCCCTTCTATATACGTTCTACCCAAAATATAATGCAGAATAACCGCAAACAAAATGTTGATCATATAGCAGGGTAGTTGATTACATACACTCTCTATCTCTCCTCACTGCATTCGCTAATATATTTACACTTATATGTAAGGCAAATTCAATTAACATAACCCTTAGTCAGCTAGTTTTGTATTTACATGCTAACGGAGTCAGTTCTTACGGGGATACCGGGCAATTAGAAGATAATCTCCTATTCTACATCAAGTAAAAGTGTCGTCATGAAAGAGGAAATGAGGAATATGATGAAATTAGAGGCTAAAAATATTTGTGTAAAAATGAAATAGCGATCGCTAGAATGCCTTTGATCAAAGCTATAATTCATCTCATCAATATGTATATGTCTAATCTCACAATGAGTCTCTGTTCCTCTGTGTGCGTGTGTATGTATATATACATATATACACACATACATATATACATTCACATTAATGTGTGTGTGTATGTGTATGTGAGTGTATGCTTGTATCCACATATATAGAAACATACGAACTAGAGTAGATAAGACAAACGAAACAAATTGACCCTGGAACCTCATGCATTAGATAATAGTTTGACTCATTTTCAAGTGATGTAATAATTCGTGGGCGTATGCCATATTCTTTTCAAGTATTCGGACACAGTGTCACAACTTTAAAAGAAATTCAAAATGGCTCCCACGTACATAGGTCTCTATTGATCAGCTCAGGTAACGTGTTTAGAATTTTCGTTATTTCTGTTTACCTTTAAGTTTACGTTCTGCTTCAGGTCATTGGGGAGCGTCGAGCTCACAATCATGAGAAAGTGAGTTTGATTCCCGCACCGGGACGTTTGTTGTCGTGTCCTTTAGCAAGACACCTTATTTCACGTTGCTCCAGCTCAATCAGCTGTAGAAAGGAGTTTCGACATCACTGGTGTGAAGCTGTATCGGCTTTGCTTGGATAACATCGATGGCATGGAGAGGGGAGGCCGGTATGCATGGGCGACTGCTAGCCTTCTTTAAACAACATTGCCCGGACTTGTACCTCGGAGAGGAAATTTCTAGATGCAAGCCCATGGCCATCCATGACCGAAGGGGGTCTTCACCCATTTTAATGTCGATATAGTGGCACGGTATATTAAACGAACTGACATCCTGATATTGAATACCACACGTGATATGATAAGCAACACTTTAGAGTGTATCAGTCGTTCCGTCATCAGTATTCTATGAAATGTGAACTTTTTTGCGATTGCAGCTTTATGTGAAGATTACCGTTTCGGTAGCATTAGTTTACTAGTGATCTCGTGTGATTAATATCAGTAGACTTTACTCTATAGTAGAAAAGTGATTATATTACCCTGCCTTATGTGGAAGGTCAGTTATTTCTTGAGTGACAAATCCTGACAATCGGTTGCAATAATAGGTTCGTTCTTCCGATTGATGGATACTGCATTTTGGTGGAGCAAGGGCAGTCTCTCCTGATTGAGTTTGAATTACTCGCTCCTGATCAGTAAGGAGAGTTTCCTTCAATATTCCTCAATTTGATGCTGGCAAACTCATTTCAATTTTCCCAGGGTCTTGACAAGAATAGGGGCCAGGAAGTAAAATGTACCTATCGCAATAGATAAGGGAAGACATGTGTCGGGTATATATTTCATTGAGGTCATTTACTCTCACACCCATAAAGTGTGATGTGACGGCATGCGATATTAAAATGGTAGGTCTATAGTCTATAGCCTTTGAGAGGCAGCGCACTGAACGCACCGCTCTCACACAAGACATCGTACGTATGTATATATATGTATATATTTGTGTTTATATATGCAAATGTACATGTATGTGTTTATATGTATATAGATATATGTATCTATATATATACATACAGATACATATATATATA
>NC_068981.1:140976892-140985001 GCF_001194135.2 Octopus bimaculoides | reverse complement strand
AACGTGTGGGTTCTGTGTACGCGAAATATATGCATATGTGTGTGTAAGTATAGAAACGAAACCGCGGGAGAGGGAGATTCAGGCAGACGCAGAGTGTGAAGCAGACTGAGAAATTTGGGAATTTTCGTTCGTTACTCAAATATTTTATCTGCATAATATCCAAAATCTATTAAAATTCGTACTGCACATACTAATGCGCCATACGTAACCCCATACGCGCATCCATACAGACACACAGACACTCATAATCCCCTATCTATATCTAGATAATTGTTTATATCTATTACATTGCTAGTTGTTAGACGTTCCACTTAGTATACATCAGTGTTAATATCTTTAGATGAAATAGTTCTGTCTCCACCACAAAAGTTTGACTTAACGTTCCTTGCTAGTTAACTATGTATCAGTTTTTGAGACGGTAAATGTAAGTGATCCATGATAATTCCATTACTTTATGATAACCTATACGAAGATACTACTTCTATTGTATAATACAGGAATTATTGCCAAAACGAGACACTTTAAATCTGAATTCTTCATCGGAATTATTTAAAGGTGACTGAAACAGATGATTAAAAATTAACTCCAGTGTATTATTGTAAATGATAACAGCGACAGATATATTTCGGATATACATCCCTGCGACATTTGAGCTCTGAAACTAAACGAATAATATTGTGCTCTGTTATAAAGTTATAACTTAGGATCAGCACTGATCGCGTAGACATGTGATGGTAAACCTTTCAACAATGATCAAACCATCACTTTGTAAATTAGGAGTTTTCATTTGAAGTGTGTCATACATTTATGACATTTTGTTATTATTACTAGCGGCACGATGGCGTATTTAAATTCTTCCTTGGTGACGTCCAGTGTTGTTATTTCTTGTTGTTAATGTCTAGCCTCAAGCGAAAATTGATTGAGGTAATGATCCCAAATATCCCAGCCATGATATCTTCACACTCGGTTTTTGTGGAGAAAAAAACATCAACTAATACTTTGCTCCTTTTATTCGTTGATTGGATGTGATTCGAATGCAACTTTTTTTTATTATTTATAGCAAGTGAATTGACATCGTACAAGATCAGTGAGGGGGTCGAGATATTTTAGTTGAGAATTGAAGGCTTTAATATTTGTTTAATTCACGTTTCTATTTACTTTGCATATCAAGATAAGCAGGTAATTATATTCACGCCGTTATTAAGTTAATTTAAATCATTTCAATAGTGTAAATATCCTTATAGAGAAAGTGTGTATAGGTAAATGTTACCTAAAGTCCTATAAACAAATGACTTCTATCACAAAATCAAAATCGGCAAGTAGGACGACAGTTTATGCAGTGGTATTCTGCTATTCGTCAGCAGTTTCTATGGAAGTGATTGATTTCTTTGTGTTTGTAGGAAATTACATATAACCTGAAGCGTAAATGTATGACCACTGGGCTTCAAAGCTTTTCTTATGTGGATTATTAGCGTATACGAATATCTTGTCTTAAACAGAGATTTGAATTCAGTTTCAATATCTCACATTTGTAGATGCTTACATTTTGCCGTAGGATACACACGATATTTTAAGAAACAAACTCTAGTTTCAGTTGGTCAATACGCACGTTTACTGTATTTTTGCTATCACAAGATATCCAATTTTGCCTATAATTCTTTTCCATAGTGTATCATGTGTATAAATGTGTAAAGTGACATATAATTCAAATTGAATTATACATATTGAAATTTCGTTATAGTGTGTTTAAGAAAATGTGTGGTTATAGACGAGAGAAAAGTATATGTCAGCATTTTTACCACTGAATTATGATGTATTAGCAATGGCTCCAAGTTTGGAATGAATTGAATTAAATCGATTCCTGATATTTAATAGAAATGTTATTTATCGAAGACGCAAATTGATGGAATAGAAATTCAGCCAGTCTAGATATTATTAAGTGACGTAAATATATATCACTTGTAATTTACTCTGCCATGTTCATGTGAATAAACAACCGCAAAATACTTCATTTGGCGCACCATATTTTCGTATATCCCTTCTCCATCATAAATAAATTTTAAATAAAAATATGTTACAGGAAAATGGAAGCGTTTTATGATATATTTCAAAGAGATAGCTATATACAATCGAGCCGATGAAAGAAATTTTGACTAAATGAACATATTTACCAACTAGAAATGGTTTAGTAGCAATAATATAAGAGAAAAATATTTATCATGATTTAATAATAATTCTACATTGAAAGCTTTCATATAAAGTTTACATTAGTGTTCTACCAACCAAATCCGTTTATGTATAATTATTAGGAATTATAATTCGTAACTGGATAACATAAAAGTGATTCTAAACATATTAGTGCAATATAATTCTATTCTCACCTGTTCCTATCTACTAAAAATAAACGGAACCATTAAATGCCTAAAGTATGTATAAAGCGAAATATAATTTTCTTTTTATTCAAATATTATTATTTCCAAAATGTCATTCAATTTAAAATATTTTTTCAGTAAATCATATAAACAAAAATGCCCACATCGCATATCATTATTTCACTGCATATAATTAGTTGAATATATATATATTTCCAAAAGTGTCTCAAACCACCATAAAGAAAATTGTCGACTTCTGAAAGTATCAAAACATTATGAAGAATATTTTGTATGTGCTAGATTACAGAAATTGTTTTTTACAATTATTTGAATCCGTAGCATATGTAAAACAATATGTCATTGTAGGAAACATATTATCCTATAGAGTTTGATAAACTTCAAAATTTAAACATAATATTCATATATTTGAAAGGGAAACATATAAAGCTACATATATATGTGTGTATGTGTGTATGTATGTATGTATGTAGGTAGGTAGGTAGGTAGGTAGGTAGGTAGGTAGGTAGGTAGGTAGGTAGGTAGGTATGAGTACATACAAATGTATTATAATATTCCGTAGAATATTATAATACCTTTCACGGAAAATTGTAATCCCCACTTCTGCGGGACTCTGCAGACCACAAGTACGCCCAGATTTTGCAACCGCTTTATATATAAAAAAAAGCCTGGTTATGTATATTAATGACAAAAAGTTCATTTTCGGTATATGTTTTGTTTTTATCTTCCCAAGCATAATTTTCAAATTTTGAGTAATAGTACTGTTTAAAATAGATGAAGATGTTGCAACTGAACAATTCTGCAATAATCCAAAGATTTTCCAAATATATTCACTTTTATTTATTACAGATATAATATCTCAACTTTTGTGTAAGAGAACTACGTTTTATATGAACCAAAGTATTTGGTAGTTACTTTATTTTCATCAAACATGAATGAATGAAAGTCAAAGATATTGATGTTATTTGAAATCAATAGTTAGAGCCGAAACTAAAGCAGTGCAATTGTTATCGACACTTCAGTCGTTGTGCCAATACACCAGAGATAGTATCGTAGGAAATAATTTACATGGAATAATTTACTTTACTGCAGATATCAGATGAAATGAATGGCGTGTAAGTCATCAACATCCAGCATCGGTAATTATGCTAGGTCATTTATATTATTATTGTATTTATTATGAATTTAGCAGCGAAGGCGGCGAGCTGGCAGAATCATTAACACATCTTACAAAATTCTTAGCGGAATATCACCCGTCTTTACCATCTGAGTTCAAATTGCGCAATGGTTTTTCTGGATTGATGGAATAATTACTTGTCGAGTACTAAGGTTGACGTAAATGACTGTCCGCCTACCCATAAAATAATTTCAGGCCTCATGCCTATGATAGAAAGCATTATAAATTCACCAGAGCAAGAAAGTCAATTACACGTAATTTACATGCAGTCACAGACTGGTGGTATGAGTATATTTTCAATGAGAACCTTTTAAAGTGGACTGCTCTAAGATGTAAGTTACACGTTGAATATTAAGAGGTTTTGGCTATTTGCCAGTGGCTTATTGAGAGGAGTAAAAGTAATTTCCGAAAGGAGTGGAGAAATTCCATGATATACGTGTAAAATGATGTCTTAAGTTCTTTCAATGAAACTATGTCTTTTGGCTTTGCTGTTATTTGTAGTAGCAGAAATATCATGATTATATGTTTGTCACATATTTGATAGTCTTCAGATGATATATAACTTTATGTAAATCATGATAGTACAGCCTACATCAGAAAGCAAAATCACATTGTTTCTAGTCATCCAAAGACATAAAAGAAATACCAGCTTAATTTTCTTGAAAATATACAGTAGCATCTTATGTAAGGCAACAATGGATAATGATTTGCAAGTTTATTCTTTCGCTGTCGAGGTCGACCGAAAGTTGTTCGAAATGTGTAAATCTGAAATCGTTGTCTAATCAATTCATATGTATGTATGTATGTATGTATGTATGTATGTATGTATGTATGTATGTATGTATGTATGTCATTGTTCAGTTTTATTTCTAGACTTCTTGCCAACAGAGAAAGTGTCAGTTTCTAACCTAGATCCAAGGGTCCTCCATTGGATTTTCGACATCAACAACAGGGTATTTTTGTTTGTATGTATGTATAAGTGCAGATTTGTATATTTTGTTTTATGTACGTATGGTAAAATGAGAAGAGTAGTTACGTCTCCTTAAATATTATTGGTGAAGTAGTTGTTTTCATCGGTGGTGACGTTGTTAGTTTCATCTGTGGTGGTGTTAGTTTCAGTAATAATTGTGATAGCGAGATTCCACGTGGTGTAGATGTATATTTTAAAATCAGATCACGATAACGCTACGTTGGTGAGTAAAAGGTGCTTCTCTTATTAATTATTTAGAGGAATAAACCAGTTACCAATTTTGACTGGAGAAGTAGGCATATTGCTATAAGAAGGAGCTGAAAACAGACTTTCTTAAATGGTCCTCTGCACCTGCACGTCCGATGTTGACGGAGTGTATGTATGTATGTATGTATGTATTTATGTATGTAAGTAGGTATGTATGTATGCATGCATGCATGTATGTATGTATGTATGTATGTGTGTATGTATGTATGTATGTATGTATCATTTCTGTATATTGACTCAGGCGTATTATTTTTATGGGAACTTTTACTTATTGTATCTGGGGAAAGGAACGTATTTTATTAGACTTACTGAGTCAGCGAGCCTGATATTTTTTCTGATCACATTCTTGGATATCTGTAAGAACCGTGGGAAGTAAACTCGGTTTTGTTTTTCTCATTAGGTCTGAAATATCCCTATAGCTGTAGGTGGGTGACATATATTTCGCCATTGAAGAAAAGATCATTTGTTGGTACAAAGTATTATATAACTTAATGACTTTCCTTTGGCAGTAGAGTTCCTTAATGATAGGGAAGCCCAACTCTGGTGATAAGTGAGTATTTAAAGCAAATGCTTCTTTTGGCAAGAAGGTCATTAAATCTATTACTGTGATATAAATCGTCATGATTCAGATCGTTTTGGAATGAGACGTAGTTCTTCCCTGGATTCCAGTTAGCAGGCCTTATTTTATGGAAAAACGCTTCCATTTTGTCTTCAAAACCGTAAAGGAGAGAGACGTTTAGCAAAAGGTAACAAAGGTATGTACGAGTCGACATTAGACAGAGAAGGCTCTCTTATTGCCTGCGCGTGGACTTGTAATACACGTTCAAATTTCATTTTATTTATATACACATCATATGGAATCCTATAAAGCGGTAAATCGCAAGGTCTTTGTGTTAGTTATATGTGGATCACATGCTACTAATGACTCGTATATATTTTCTTGATTCGGAAGAAAGTCATTGAATACGATACAATTATGATTTAATTGTGGATAGATCTAATGTGAAATAAATTACTAACAAAAAAATTAGTGTGATTTTCTTTACACGAGATAAATTTCTTATATCCTAAATTTCTTATATGCTATGTGACGCTAGAAGACCATGCTGAAAGGGCGACTCCAATAGAAAAGAGGCAAAAGAAGGAACTAAAAGCGTATAATTCGTATTATCTCCATTTCTGCGGAATTTCACCTTTTTTTTCATTTGGCAATATCTGCGGTATCCTGCGAGAGGGAGCAATCGAGCCGATGTTATGATTCGCTTCCAGTTCCAAGTTAGCGTTATATAACTCTTACCAGGCAGCTAGAAATACAACAAATTTTATGAAACAGATTTATATTTATCATCCTAGAGAAATAAGAAGTATTTATGTGCATTTAAATAAATCCAATTAAATTCAAATATAATAAATAGTGATGTCAACGTTCCAGAAGAAATAAATCACATAATTAGACGACAGTTATCAGCAAACTCTTATCAGTTTATTCAAGAGCCAATGACAATTACTTGTTGAAAATCTCCCACGTTAATTATTCTGGTAATGCGCTTGCGAAAATCATAAATCCATTTATATCATCCTTTTTACGTATGAAATATCGTGTTTACTTTTTTTGTTTAATTAGAAGATATTTATAATATATTATATTTTGGAGGTTGGTCTTATATGGAAGTATTGTTTTCATCATGCCACAGGTTATTTTCCAGTTCAATAATTTATTCACTGCTTGAAAGTTCAGAGTGGTATCTCAGATAAACCGATGCTAGGCAGTATTTAAAATTATTCAATAATGACAAAAGCAGAATTATGATTTCATTGTTATGAGGAAATTGGTTTTATTCAATTTAGTTGTATATCAATTATGCAGCACATTTCTATTGAACATAGTATTGACTGGCGATAACAAAATTTACGAAAATTACACTCGATTGTGTAATGAACAATATGAAAAAAAATTGTATTTAGATATGTAAGGCATATTGGATACACATTTAATTTACATATTGGGAAATATAATATTAATAATAGCAATCACATATTCAAATGTTGATCAAATGTATTAATTTATGTCCTGTGTCATTTAATGACCACGCTGTTTTTAAATTTGCTCTAACAGACCACATCTTTACATCGCTAATAAGCTTCTGCACGACTTTCACGGCTCTGAATCGTATATAAAGATGTACTCTATCTATAATCTTGTTATATATTTGGTCACTTTTATCGATGCATGTTTCGGTAAATTGCTGGTTCTATATACTCCACAATTGTGGAATGTTTGTCACTTATTAACTTTGTATTAAACACTAACAAATCAAACATTACAACAAATCGCTATTTGATCGAACAAATGCCAAATATCACTGTGATGGATATGTAGACATAACAGCTATCATTAATGTCACATTTATCTATGAATTATTTCGTCACTGCATACATACTTTCCGAATCATTATGACCTTGTATACGCGCACTCAGGGGTAGTTAATTGAAAACTGCTTGCATATATCATATCGCGTACGAACAATCAAAGAAAAACGTTTTGTTGTTCATACCTACCTTGACTGTATCCCAAAACTTATATCCAGCAATCCAAGCTGGATATCAACTACCGATGCACATTTCTCTTTCTCTCTACCTATCACTTTCTCACCCGATTTCACTTTCTTACTCTGTCTATGTACGGGGGTAAGTCAAACATTATCAGCACTTTCGCCATAACGTATCTTTATTATTGTCACACAGTCTGCTGCGCACGCGTACTTATAGCTGATACTAGTGTGGTGACCTGATAGAAGTTTAAGCTTGATTTCACCATTTTTCCTTTCTGGCGTTATGGTGTTAGCATGGCCGCTCCACTAGCAATATGCACCAAGGAAGAACTAAAAGCATTGACCCGATATCTCTGGAAAAGGTGTGTACAATCAGCAGTGCAAGATGCAGTGCATTGCTGCCCAACAAACTGAAGCCCACAATTCCCACCAAACGCCGAAGCCTATTATCGAAGAAAGCATTCTTTTTTTGCACGACAATGCAGGCCGCCAGACTGTTGAAGCCAGTAACAAATTGAATCTTCAGGTACCGGAACACCCTGCCTAGAGCCCAGAATTTTCTACTTCCAACCATCACCTCTGTGGACTGCTCAAAAATAGTTTACAAGGTCGTCCATTTCCTACAGATTAAGGTGTGAAAGAAGCGGTGCATAAATAGGTGAGCAATCAACGTAAAACCTGCTTCTTTTAGAGAACACGCACGTTTGTGGACCGCTGGACCAAAATGCACCGAAAATGAAGGATAATATATAT
>NC_068981.1:140975760-140976603 GCF_001194135.2 Octopus bimaculoides | reverse complement strand
TATATATATATATATTAAAAGTATCGGTATCCAGAAGGCCCAAGGTCGTAGGTAATGCTATGTAAGTGCTATGGCAGGACCGTAGTTAAACTCTCGGTTCGATAATAATACGAGTGAGGAATCTAATGCAGGTACTGTATGAGAATGTATATTTTAAATAAAATGGGACGACAGCGCAAGGGCTGTGTGGAATTTTCAGGACATTTATAAAGAGAGAGTTACAGCTGTTTCTGGGATATTAGAGATGCCACTTAATCATAGACGATGTGAGATGGCTGATTAAAGGCAAACAGTAGAGTTCAATATAAGGAGTTATTGTGGAAAGGATGGAAATAGGAAGTATAAATGGAAATCAGAGAATAATTATAAGAATAAAAATATATTTAGGATGTTATAGCTGCATTTCTGTTATCTAAGCAAAGTGGTGTGTAGAAGTGATTCTTTTTTAAGGTATGTCTCCATACTTTCCATTTGTCATGAGAAAATATGAACTCCCATCGAAATTTACATACCATGGATAAGGCGTCATTGTACCGCTTTCCTTGGATAATGGAACTGCAACTATAACATGATACATATATATTTTTTATTTTTACTATTATTCTCTTATTTCCCTTTATACTTCTTATTTCCATCCTTTTCCCAAATTGCTCCTTATATTAATCTCTACTATTTCCCTTTATTTAGTCATTCCACATCATCTCTGGTGAAGGGATATCCCTAATATACGAGAAACAAATGTAAGGCTAACTTTCTCTTTGTAAATATCCTGAAATTTCCACACAGCCTTTGTTTTGTTGTCTCATTTTATTTAACGCGCGCACGCACACATACACACACGGA
>NC_068981.1:140964642-140974817 GCF_001194135.2 Octopus bimaculoides | reverse complement strand
ATATATATATATATATATATATATATAGTTGTGGAAGGATTCTAACCAACCCCATGGGATTAAAAGTGGACTAACCCTTTACTTTAAAATAAAGAACTAAAGCAGTTCACGGTTAGCCGTTGGCAGAGAGCATTTAAGCTCGTGTAACAGTAATTGTAGTTCGTCATATGAATTTGTTCTTTCCCCCTGATTCGTTGAATTATATACCCAACAGCGGAAATAAAAGTGGCGATGAATTGTTCGAAGCTTCTGTTTGACGTAAGTATATTCTCCCGAAGAAACCAGGTGAGATTTGTTTTTATGAAACAATATTTTATGAAAAGTTTCTAGTGAAAGAAGTTCCCTGTTCAACACTCGCTGGCAATGTTTAAATTTGGTCACAAAATATGATGAAGATTTCATCACCTATGTATGCCTTGTTAATAGAGAGTGTGAACAATTCAAATTAAATTAATTAACCCCAGACATGTTCAAATGTCTAATTTTTGTTCACGGGCCTACTGCAAGAAAAGATGCAGAGTTAATGTTCCCGGATATTAACAAAATTACAAGAAGACCAAACTTTAATTCTACAGGCAACAGCAGACGAATGCGAGAGAATTATAAATCTCAGACATGAGGCAGATAGACTTATAAAAAAAAAGAACGACCGGTAACGGATATGAAAAATATGAACACCGAATCCAAGTGTGAAACGATAGGACAGAAACAATCACAGTCTAAAACAAAAGCTAAAAAATGGTTCAACGGTAAAAATCACGCAAGCATATTATCGGTGACTAGAAATACGAACGAGGCTCAAAGGAAACTTGTGTATGGAAAAATCAATAACACAAACGTAAAGTTACAATTACATAAAAGCAGTGATATTTCGATAATTAACACAGATGGACGGAAAAAAAAAACGAGAGACCTAGATTAAAAGAAATTTTAAAATTTGCAGGTGGTGTTTCAGGGAAAATAAAAAAAAAAGCATTTTCATGTCAAAACGTTAAGTGGTGTTACATTTCGTGGAAAAACCTAAAAAGCCTAGGTTTTTGTGTTGAATACGACAAATGTATTCGGAAGAGACTGTATGGAGTTATTATTTAACTTATGGGACCTCCCCATAAATCTTCTCTGTAAAAGTGTGAATGTTATTTTTTTTTTGTAGTTGAAATAAGTTATCAGATGAATTCCAAAAAAAAAAATGAAGAAAGATTTTTCCTGAAGTTCCCTCTGATGAATTAATTAATCGCTTCTCTATTGTGGCTGGCACTACGATTCTTTGTGCGTACTTCAACATATTGTCAAACTTTCAGAACGGGTTCGTATTTCTGCTGCACATATCTTCATCTCTCTTAGTCTCCAGGTCTGTGCACCAAAATATAGGCGATTTCGAGAATGAAATCGAAAATTAGAAGTTATGTATATTCTTTTCTACTCTAAGCACAAGGCCCGAAATTTTTAGGAAGGGGAAAGTCGATTATATCGACTCCAGTATGCAACTGGTACTTAATTTATCAACCCCGAAAGGATGAAGGGCAAAGTCGACCTCGGTGGAGTCTGAACTGAGAACATAAAGACAGACGAAATACCGCTAAGCACTTCGCCCGGCGTACTAACGTTTCCGCCAGCTCGCCGTCTTATAAGTTATGTTTATTGGCTAACAATGAGCCGTGAAATTGTAGAACTAGTGAAATCATTCCAAGGTTGTTCTCTGCTTGTAAATGCACATACCATTAGATTGGATTCGTGGCCAAAAACAGATATTCCATGGTCCACACTGCATGTTGATTACGCAGGTCCACTTAACGATTCGTATCACCTTGATGTTGTAGACAGTTTTTCAAAGTGGCCTGAAGTGCATAAGTGTAAAAAAGTCGACACCTACGGTTACAGTAAGTTTTTACACGAATTGTTCGCCAGATACGGTATTCTTGATACCATTGAGTCTGATAAGAGAACTTAGTTTATTTCAAACGAGTTCAGAAATTTTGTAAAATTCGTTATCAAAAATGTCACCACTCCGTCGTAGCATCCTACATCAAATAGACATGCGGGGCATTTTGTTGACAGTTTTAAGAGATTGTTAGTAAAGGTGAACAATGAAGTAATGGACGACCTTGCACTTCAACAATCCATAAGAGTGTACCGCGTAACATCTAATCTGAATACCCCTTCTGGAATATCATCCGCAGAATTGATGTTTGGTAGAAAGGCCAGATCCGTCTTTGAGGAATTATGTAATATCTTAAATATAGAACTGTATTATCTAGAACAGTCTTTGTTATGCTGATACCGAATGAAAATAGAAAAAAAAAGTGAACAATAAATATACTTCAAAATTTTTCAAGTTAGTTGACAAGGTTTTTCTTTTTAAACCTATAAATATGGTAAAGAAAGCTGAGAGGACGGTGTAATTATTAAGAAAATTGGAAGAATGTTATTCCTGGTAAAAGTGGAAAATGTCGAACATAAACGTCATATGAACCACCTTATAAGAGATTCACAGATAAAACAGCCACGAGGAACGGAATTCCCATGAAAGTATGAGTTACTAAAACTTTGAGCGGAGTTTAATTATCAAAAGCGGAGAATAATGGGAGACTAATTCTAAAAAGAGGAGATGTTGTGGAAGGCTTCCGACCACCCTATGTGACTAACATTGGACTGAACCATTGCTATAAAATAAAGAATTGTCAACAATTAGAGGTAAGCAATTTATTGTCAGCCGTAAGCAGAGAGCGTTTGACCTCGTGTAACTGTAATCCTAATGCCACGTGTGAATGCCTTTTTCACCCTGCTTCGTTAAATTACATATCCAGCATATGTATGTATATAAATATATATACATTGAAAACGTGACATTTAATGCATATTATAGAAAAGGAGAAAATGCATTAATTACACTGACATGTATGTACATACTTTTTAGTGTATATATTCATATATTTATATATACACACATAATGTGCGTTTTGCCTTTTGCTTCGTAGTTATATATATATATATATATATATATATATATATATATATATATATATATATATATATCGGAATAGAGATGGTATAATAAATATAGCCATAGTAAGACAGAGGAAGATAATAAACTAGACGAAAAGTTCATTGAATAGAAAAGAGGTAGAATAGAAATTCGACTTAAATTTCTACCAATAGCAATTTTCACATATTGGCTAAAAGAAAAAAAATAAGCATTTAGAACAGGAAATGTCGAGGAAGACGGCAACAATGAGATAGAATTTTTTTAAATTTCAGAGGAGACAAAATGAAACAGAAACAAATCTTTTTGAAAAATATTTGGATTATTTGAATGATTGCAACGTTAATATCTCTGGTCAGGAAAAATAAATACCAGAGAATGGTGAAAATAAAATGAATAAAATAAATGTGAAAATGAAATAAATAAAAAGTATTATGAAATTTCAAAGTAATTATTATTTTATATAGGAAGTGTATAGAAATTAAAATCGCCAGAAAAAATATCTTCCTCTCACCTTCGAAACAGAGTAGGTCTCGCTAATTAGAATCTCTGTGTTCATACAATTGGATAAAAGGACCATGATAATAATTTTTCGAGTTTAATATTGTATAACATTCCTTTCTCTGTGTTACTTTCTTAATTTATTTTAAATGACATTTTTCTTAAACATTTATCAATATTATTTATAGATACTATTGAATATTATGTTTTATTATGCGGGGTAATTCTAATGAAGTCGCATTTGAATACATAATATGAATAGCTCTACATCCGTTTTACGCATGCATTCTTTTTTTATATTATTGCATGAATACAGAACAAAGGACTGTACATCATGTCATTCTGTGTTATTTTATTGCAAATCTAAATGTGTGTGTTTGTTCGTATGCTTGCGCACTCGCATGTGTTTCTGCGTCTAATAAACATTTCTTTACTACTATTTTCTTAATTGTAACTTCTTTTATACTTATATCAATATGTCCTGCAGCATGGGAAACATTGACGAGATATAGTCGATGTGTTTCATTCGAAAGAACACTATCATTTGAAATAAGTTAATAGCTAAAGAAAAAATCAGAAAATCGGGTTATATGTGGATAACTAGAGACAAAAGCCTGTAAATAATAAGACTATGGATAAACAAAATACCTCATACAATCGTACGATTTTATTTCAAATGATAAGCAGCATGAAATTAAATCATATGAGCGAGTAATAATCATAATTATACCAACTGATCATAGTTCAAATCACGAATTTAATTGAACTGACAATCATTCTCATCGATAATTTTCACTCAAAACAATGAGATTTCGTTTACATGGTTCTCAATTCATTTCCGAAAAGAATTGCACTAGCAGTAACGTTTTGTGACGAAGCTGATATCGCGTATAAATTCTGAAAATATAACGTTGTAGTTCAATTATCTCATATATATCTGAAGACGGACATAATGAGATAACATGGATATCATCAATAATATAAATATTTGCGATGTACTCGTTTGACTAATGAACGAAGAGAATAAGTTATATTTAAAATATATCTGGTTCACTGTATGACGACTTGTTTTTGTTCGCAAGAGGAAAGTCATTGAAATATATATAACATCAATATCATCATTACATCCTCTATTTATTTACTTATAATTTTCAATTTCATGTGCACATGTTTATACTTTGTATCGTTCAGGAATTAGCTGTTTATTTAGAAAGTATTCATTTGCAATCCTAATTAATATTACGTAATGAATGAAAATATTTCTATTTTCGAAAATATTTGTATTTACAATGCAGAAAGAAAATTACATTATAACATGCTTGTTTCATTACATTACCTAAAGAATGTTTGAGTATTTAAGTTTCTGATGTTTTATGGCTGAACCCACGCACATTGTTATAGTTAGTCCTCTGTCCACTGCCTCAATCTACATGATTATCAATTCTAAATAATGGAGAATAGTAACCGCCATAGATTGAAATGGAAAAATACTTTCATCAGATTTTCTTCGTCTCACTTTCACTGAATATGTGCGTATGCGTGTATATATATATATATATATATATATATATATGTATATATATATATAAGAGGGGATTGTGAAACTGGCTGAGCGCTTCCTCTCTGTAAAGGTCCGGTCTTTTAGACTTTTTCAACTAAGAGTGAAATGAGTAAAATGATTCAATTGGGAAAACAAATTACGTGAAATGTTTTCTAGTAGTGGTTGGAATTGTTCTAAATTCGTGTAGTAGGTTCATCTGTTGGGGAGGCGGTATTCAAAATAGGTTTATACATTTGCGATAAAATATGCTTGTTTGCTAATGCGCTGATTATAGGTTACACTGTCCCTGAATTTATAGAGAGGAAAAATTCTAAACTTGAGTTGTTCGTTAGTGGCACAAATGTCGTTGTGTTCGCTTAATGCTATTTTTCTGTATTCTCGTATTGCAATCTGAGATCTATGTACCGTCATCCTGCGGTGTAGACAGTTTTTAGTTTGACCAATATATTGTTCACGACACACTGAGCAGGTCAATACATATATTAGGTTTTCCGAAGCACATGGGAAGTTGTTTTTCACTGTAAAACGTTGACTCTGTTTGAAGGAGAACCACGGTCAGTCAATTAGGCTGAGTCATACACCACAGTTAGGTGTTCTGCATTTTTTTTTACTGTCGGTTTCGGTGTTGTTGACGAGTGTACTTGAGCCTGTGTTAGAATACTTTTCATTGACTTAGGCTGTTTATTGTTCTTTATGATGGTGTGCGTTTGGAGGATTTGATCCATTTTATGTGTCCCTTTTTAATAGAGGGATGTTCTGGAGAATGGTGTCGAAGGTCTCATTGCTTAGGGGGCTGTGCGTGGATATGTATGTTTGAGCGTTTGGTTATAAATCTTCCTTTATTCGTGGATGTTGAGTTGTAGGGCACGTTGAAAACCTATATCAATTAGTGATGGTGGGTAGTTCCTGTTAATGAGTGTATCCTTTAGCTCATGTAGTTGTGTGTCCCTTATGATTGTATCGGATATTATAGCACACATCCTTTTTGCCAGGTTGTAAGGGATATTCATTCTAGTGTGCGTGGGGTGGCAAGAGTTAAATGGTATATATTACTTGGAGTCCGTGGGCTTGTAGTTTCTATTTTGTTGTTGGATTTCTTAATGAGGATATCGATGAATAGAAGTTGTTGGTGGTAAAATTCCATCGTAAATTGAATGTTTATGTCAAGTCCATTCAGAAGTGCTTGAAATTCTTAGTCTCTCTATACTTTCGTGCCAAAGAATGAAACAGTCATCGAGATATCTTTTCCACTTATTTCCTATGTAGACGGAGAATGGGTTTCCGTATTTTTGTATTAACATGATAAAGATTGATTTCTAGGTACCCCATGACTAGGAGGGGGCTATTTGCATACCCATCGCAGTCCTAGATTTGGCGATAAAAGTTATCATTAAATATGAAGAAGTTATTGTTCAAGATGCAATTTAATCCTTCTATTACGAATACTTTGTTGATGCGGTGTGGGAATTCATTGGAGTAATTCTCTAGGGATTGCGATGGGCACGCGCATTCTCCCCTCGTTTGCTACCCTCCTTTGCTAACAAAAATGCGCCAGTGCACAACGCCTCAACTTTGAAACAGTTTTAGACTGAAAATGACATGACCCCCCACTTACCTACCGTCCATATTCACCCGCTGTTGCGCCCTCCGACTTAATCTTTCCTTTTTTTTTTCTTTTTGTTTTGATAGGATCCAACGAGAACGAAGACTGTATCATAATCCAATATCTGCTTGGTTTCTACTACCAGATGCTTTCTTAACACCAACCCTTTTACAAAGTGCAGAGGATGCATTTTCATTGCATCAGCACTAGTAACGTCAACAAGGGGACTGAAGTGCGATAAACTTCTTCAACAGAGTAATAATACAATAGATATGAGAATAGTGCTACAGTAGTCATGAAAGTCTTGAACAAAACAGGTTTCTTGGTCTATTGGAACGATACAGTTATTCACATTATATAATACGGGCTGTGAATGATCGGGATAAAGTGGGAAAAAATAAAAACCCTTGGTTTTGAGGCCTCATGGTGGACCATTGCATACCAGGTGATCAGAAAAGTGGGTAGAGACTGCGCGATTATATAGAAGAGAGAGATAATTAAAGATAAGGAGTACGGCCGAATTCCTTTGCCTGGAATGTATACCATATGTCCTTTTCTCAGCATGTAATTGAATAAAAAAATTTCCTTTAGTCAGCCAATAATAATTTACTGTTGGAATGAAAGAAATGAATACGAATAGTTGTTATTACCTGAAAACATAGCAAAATGAAAAAAACTCAAGAATGTTGTTGTAATACTTCTCTGTATTGGCTCATAGTTGGAGAAAACATTCCTTCTCCCGTGTGTTTATATTTCTCCGCATGATGTTTTAAAATATGTTCAAACTATTCACGAGGAAATTATTCTTGTGTTTGCCTCTGTTGCGTCGCATTTTGAACGAAAATTCTTTTCCGTTGCTCTAAAGAATTTTATTCTTGAGCTTACGGCTGAGCAGTATTTGCTTAACTTCCTGCGTCGCATATTTTCTGCCTACCACATTCCACCTCCTTCAAAGATCTCTGTGAGAGATTCTGAATTGCAAATTCATATTTGCTCAATGGTTAAGAAAAATATGCTTGACAAGATATCAAAATAAAAAAGTATGAAACCTAAGTAAAACCCTTACCTTTTATATACTTTCGCATATAACATTGTCACGGTTTTGATTTTATTTCATGAATAGTCTATTTGCTTTAAAAAACAATAGTCTTATACAAACAATTAGCACACTTAAAACCGATTATATTTATAACATTTTTAAAAATATTACTTTATACATACATACATAAATACATACATACATACACACATACATATATACATATAAGGCATTGAAAAAACTAAACGAAACAATAAGAAAAGTGGTACAACTTTTATTAATTATGTTAGCATAAAAAGAGGATAGCGTCTTAATGTTTCTCTTAGTCAAGAAGAAAGGAATTAGCAAGTTGAGTAGAATTAGAAGAAAGAAAGGTGTGTGTGTGTGTGTGTGTGTGTGTGTGTGTGTGTGTGTGTGTGTGTGTGTGTGTGTGTGTGTGTGTGTGTGTGTGTGTGTGTGTGTGTGTGTTCGTGTGTGTGTATGTGTGAGTGGTCGGGAGTGTGTACATGTATTTGTTATATCTGTGATAAGTAGCTAAATTGTTCATGGCAGAGAATGTGTAAAACAGAGTGGTAAGGCAAAGTCGAAGTGGTGGAAGGGAGGAAAGTATGTAAGTGAGAAAATGTACTCGTATGAACAAGTGTGAGTATGTGTGTTGGAGAAAGTAGAAAACAGTGTGCTGGAGGATGTACGTGTATATCAGACTGATATCATGATTACTGAATGGCAATATGCGTGTATATGTACGCTTCGGTATAAACTGTACGGAGAGGTGTGTAGGTATGCGTGCATCAACCTGATATTGTGCATGGTATGTCTGAGTGTGCTGGTGTCCGTGGGAGTGTTAAGAAGTTGGTAGTAGAATTGAGACATGGTTTTGTGTGTATGTCTGTGAGAGGAGTCAAGTTGTGAGAGAAGTTGGTATTAAAGGCTGCGTGTATGCAGGAAAGTGTTAGTGTGCTGATGGTGTGCGCTGTGTGAAAGGATGGTGTATGGTGAGAGGCGAGTTGTGGAGCGCTGTTAATGTCAAAAGAAACCATACGAACGGCTTAGAAAAATGGACAAAAATGACAACGGAATGGTGAATAGTGCTGGAGTATATAGAAAAAAGCTAGCCGAAGGGAACTCAGACGGAAAGGAATATATATTTGGAGAGAGAAAATGACCTTCAGTTCCCTCTGTAGGCGAGTGATGGGGATCCAGCGATGTTAATAGCACCATTTAATTAAACATTGCAATCATTACATCAATTTAAAAGCAGAGATATCCTCAGCTGCATAAATAAATAAATAGAATTAATTTAAACAGTCGGACACATTTCTATAGTTTTACGTAAATCCTCTAAGAGTGTAAAAAGACAGACAAAGTACCTGCTGCTTTCACTTCAGCTTAGAAGCTACTAAGACATCAGGAAAAAAGAAACCTGTTACGGTTCTAGCTTGTCACTGATTTTGGGGGTCGGTTTTGATTTATAGTCCTAGTTTATCAAATCTTTGTATATAAAAAATCTAAGAAAATAGAGCAATGTCTGTTAGGAAAGAGCATGAATGAGATGACAGAATCATAGGTTGTACAGTCATAAAACTTGTCAAGATTATATTGAAGTAGTATATAGTAACTGGTTATAAGGAGATTTGGTAAAGGAATGTCTTAGATCAAGATGTTAATTACCAGTAAAAGGGGCAATACTCTAATAAAATCAACGACGATAATACAGGGGAATGTTTCTTTATCATGGGGTACTATAGTTGAATGATTTAATCAAAATTCTTATATTGTATAATGTCAAAATTTAAGGTTATCAAAAAATATTAAAACAATATAAACAAAATGATGAACTTTTGAATAATTTCGAGTACATTGCAAAATTTACAACAGAGAGAGAAAAAAATTACATAGAATTAGTTTAATATAATTTCATACACTTAAATATTTACTTATTAGGTGGTATCTAGGAAGATTGATGATTTGCATTTACTCGCAGTTTAATAAAGGTATACTTGGGAGATAGAACATGCTACCTATATAATAATTATAATCTAAGAGGTATATTATAAGTTGTGGAGTTTCCGGTACTGTTATATATAAACTAATATAAATTTCTAGAGGTTCAAACATTAGATTTACTTACAAAAAGGTTATTATAAAAATATTATCAGTAGGGTATAAATCAAAAGCGCCCCCAAAAATCAGGTGACAATCTAGAAGCATGACAAACTTTTTCATGAAGTCGTAGTAGCTTGGAATGTGTCTGTCTTATTACCCTCTCAGAAGATTTAAGTAAAATCATACAAATGTGTCCGATTATTTAAATTAACTCTATTTACTTAGGCAGCTGAGGATAGCTCTGCATTTAAATTGATGTATTGATTGCATTGTTCAATTAAATGGAGCCGCTTGAAATGGTTGTACTGCATCACCTCTGGATAACCTATTGCTTATTTTGATATATATATATATATATATATATATATATATATATGTATAT
>NC_068981.1:140961845-140963626 GCF_001194135.2 Octopus bimaculoides | reverse complement strand
CATATATATATATATATATATATATATATATATATCCCTTCCTAGGGCCCTATTATCGAGTTTTTCAACAAACTGTATATGCCATGATTTTCCAGACATGAGTTCTACTCGTGTGTCAAGTTTCATCAAAATTGATAAAACGCGATAGGAGGAGTTAGCTAACAACTCCACAAACACACCGACAGACAGAATTTCCAACATATGTAGATAGAGAGAGAGAGAAAGAGGGAGAGAGAGAGATAGAGATAGAGAGAGAGAGGTATACACTTCATGCAGAATATATAGAGTCATTTATATAGTTACACATAATACAATCGCGATTCTATATTCATCTGTGCAATATTTTTTCTGGCTTGTATAAAGAAAATTTAGCTACTATTTCTAAGAAGTCGAATAAGAATATAAAAGCCCCACAATTTCTGAATATGTCAGTGTGTATGCTTATGTGTGTACGAGTAATCATATGTGTGTGATTGTTAGTTTGTAGGGGTGTGTGTATTGTTTGTGGAAGACTAGTGATAACAAAGGGACGTTACTTTATTTTAATTTTGCCCAGAACATTGAGGTAACATTTCCATAAAATATATCTGTGAAAACTCTTGGTGCATAAACAAAGTGGCAAACTATATGCTTAGGTCTACTTTTCCGTTCACAGGAAGTAACGTTTTCACGAATGTAAAATTGTTATGTATAAAATAGAAAATATTTATGTTGAAGCCATTGCATTTTTGTTTACGAAGCGTTTAAGTCATTGTTTTACTAATTTAAATATCTGTAATATAGCTTATCCCACTCAACAACAAGTAATTTCAATTGTGAAAAGGACCTGCAGTCGATAAAACGAAATACATTTGCTGCGGAAATTAATGTGCTACTGTCTGAAAGCTTTCTTAAATTAGTCTCTAAATTACCATTCTGTATTGTCTTCCTATTTCACACAACTGATTTGTGCTTTGTTTCATTACGCCGTGTAGTATTGTGTTTGAGAGTGAGACCTTCATGGACATTTTCTCGGGAAAATTAATCTCAACCAACTAAAACAAAAAACATATTTTCCGTATGTTGTGAATCTGAATTCAATGAATAAATTAAATTATATTATTTTTTGATCTCCTTGCTAAAGGCGAGGAAATGTCGGAGCCTTTAAATTATCGGATACAATGCAATGAAGTTAATGTTCCTAAAACAGATTAAGGTAAATGATTATTTCTTTACCTTTTGGTGGTTGATGAAAAAACAACTCAACACGTTCGATGATTGCTGGACAGTGAAAGAAAAGCGGATGATTTGCCTTACGCTATTTCATCTGTCTTTTTGCCTTTGGATTTCAAATCTTCTAACGGGTTAATTGAATTGTAGAATTTAATCTGCCTCTTGGCCAAACACTGCCGCATGACAGCCATAATGCTGGGTGGTGGTTTTATGAGAATCGCTTTGCTCCAGATTATAATATAATAGGACTCAGAGAAACAAAAATAGTTGTTATTTTGTAGATTTTAAAATCCAAAACCTTTAAATCTTGTGAGTAATATCATCTTTCACCTCTAAAGTTAACTACAACTACTTATAAATAAACCATTTAAATTTATTATAATTACTGTAATATAGAAAACTAGGTGATGAAAAATGGAATTAAATTCTAACAGGTTTGTTCATATGCATAAAATTATAATTTCAGAATATTTATTTTAGTCGAAATATTGAATGAATATCATTAGAAGCTAAAGTAATGAAATGCATGCACAGATCGATAATTACTTTTTCGTATTTCAGATAGGGCC
>NC_068981.1:140952955-140958734 GCF_001194135.2 Octopus bimaculoides | reverse complement strand
TATATATATATATATATATATATATATATTTCTTTTACTTTCAGTGTTGGGAATGCATTTCAATACATTCTTATATCATTCTTGGTGAGTAGTTGATGCAATCTACGTCCAGCGTCAGCAGGTTTGTGAAGTAGCGCTTGAACACTTGTTGACTAACTATTTTTACAGCCTTGCTCTAGGGATAAGAAACAGCATTATATATATTAATATATTCTGATGTACATTCTTTTCGTTTTCAGGTTTGAAATAAAAATTCTGTTATTTATATTAGTTATCCTTTCAGTCATCATATAATACACTTGGATATTCTCTCTTTTATTAACTAACATGGCTCACCTTCATTTGCTTACATTCTAAACCACCTAATTTTCAGGAAATTTGCTGGATGAATTTTGGATGTATGTTGGGTTCCAGCATATATACATAAGACTTCTAAATAAGGGTTTATGCTTACAAGGCTCTTCGTCTTTAAATATCGGCAAGTAGAGAGAAACGATGTGAGATAAGAAAAGAACACGGAGTAAATGTTGCTTAAATAGCTGCACTTGGAATGGAAACACAAAACATTATTACTAGAAACTTTCTTGATATTTTTAAATATTTGTGGCTCTACTTTCGCTGAATCTAAAACCCTGAATCTACTCAACATCATCTAAGTTCCAGCTCAACATACTTCTTGTGATTTGTATGATTATGGAGAGAATAGTAAACCATAGGAATCGAATAGAAAGAAGAAATCAAACATTTCAATAGTTATAAATAATGTATCTTATGTAACGCTGAACGGAAAATATTGTTTATCATATAATGTGAATTTGAAGCTATACTGTACAAGGAAGTTTTAATGCTGCTAGTGCAAATTTGTTATACACAACGTTCAATATATAGAGGGCTACGTAACACGCCAGGCAAAATACTTAGAGGCATGTCGTCCATCTTTATAATCTGAGTTCAAATCCCGCCATGGTCGGCTTTGCTTTTCATTCTTTCGGAGTCGATGAAATAAGTACCAGCTGAGCACCAACTGAACCCCTTTGTAAAATTGCTGGCATTGAGCCAAAATTTCGAACCAAAACATATATAGGGCATACTCAAACTCTTCAAAGTTTATTCAGTCGTGAGAACAATATATAGGTTTGGTGGCAGAAGAAAAAAATGAAATTATTATTGAAGCAGTCAATACCTAGTTACGATGTGATATGTATAGATATAGCAACTCGTTATTAAAAGTGACAAGTTGCAGGAAAATTAACTTCATATCAGACTGATAATATGAGGTGAGTACATCAAAAAATGTTTTTTTTAAATATACATGTGAGTGGAGTAATCTGAAATGGTATATATGTTTATACCGAAAACATTGGTTCACGTGAGAAATATAATGATCTAATCTTTTGAGGAATAAAACGATCTTATACGGTTTTCGAAAAGCTATTTAAGTAATGACTGGCTTATGTAAAATGTATGAAAGGGGTTTGAAAGTAGGCAAGTGAATTGAATGGGCTACTTTGATAGCAGTGATGAATAGATGCAGTAAATGATGTGGCTGTGTATGACGGAGGTGACGCTGTGATGCAACTGATTAACGCATCATGCTACAAGGAACATTCAGTGCGATGTGAGTTATTTCGAGAGGTGCAATTAGTGTGATCGTTCATGAGGTGATGAAGACAATGTTGCAAAGACGAATGTTATACCTGAATAGAGCTCCCTTACAATATCCAGATGGTAAATAGACAATAAATGGATATCTATGTTGAATTATTTCAATTGGGAGTATATTCTGTAATCTGGCAATTATTTCAATTTCGTTGTTGTTTTTAACAAGACAGAAATGCAAAATATATTATAGCAGGTCATATCTAAAGCTAATCTCATCAACGTTTTTACTAGATATCTTGATTTGTGTGGTACCGCAGTCCAATCTCTGACACACGTAAAATATAAAAGACATATAGGTATAATACTGCGTATGAAACGTAACGGAGGTATACTGCTGAAGACCAGGAAAATGAGATATTGTCGCGGTACATCATCTCGTATAGACGTGTGTATCAGCAAACTAGCTAATTACATAGAGTACATAAAAAATATAGATATAATTGGAGATTCAATACAATGTGTCTACATTGGTTTTGATCTTTCATCGAAAATGAGTGTGATATGAACAGATGAAATAAATCACGAATGGTTTGAAATCCTGATCAGTTTATGGAGTGAAACAATAAAAATTTTAAATAATGAAACGGCATAAAAATTTTAATAAATATATCATTCAATGAATGAAAATATAATTCTTATAAAAGCTGCAACATATTTATAATTCATCTGGATGATGGAAACATTATCTGGAACGAATGTTTGTTTATAATTGCTTCATTGCCGTTTGCCAGAAGGATTTTTTATCGTATCGTATTTGATTGCACTCTGAAAGATTAAACAGACAGAGATACACACACACACATATTATCTATCTATCTATATATATATATATACACACGCTATTTTCTCACCTGCTTCTCATAGTTCAAATCGGATATTCATTTTGACATGACTATTTCGCCCCTTCAGTTAAACTTCTTCAACCTCTACTCTCATAGAGAAATACATAGTTAAATAGTTATTTATATTTATTACACATTTTATTATTTTATATTGCTGTGAAATGTTAACTTCTATTCCATTCATGAATGCCAACAGTGTATTTATATTTTCTTCTTCGTGTAGGAAATTTTAATTCATTGCGATTATTCTATTCAGATCTAAGATTATCAGCGCAGGCACCCACAAACGCACGAACGCGTACACACACACACACGCGCGCTTGCTTGCACGCACATATACTGAGAGAGAGAGGGGGAGGAGGGAGGGGGAGAGAGAGATGCACAAAAATACACTTACACAGTCAAACGCAAATGCGTGCGTGCACAGGCAAACATACACACCAACGAACGCAATCACGTGCTAAAACATACACATACATGCATTTATATGTATGTATATATTTATATATATGCGTGTGCGTGTGTGCTTGAGTGTGTGTATGTCTGTGTGCGTATATATATATATATATATATATATATATATATATATATATATATACACATGTATGTATTTATATATACACACGGACAGGCATGTATACATATATATGGTGTTTAAAAATTTAATCGGGTTAAATTTCCTTTGTTTGTTATATATTTACAAAAAGAAATAATTTTATATATTTGCTTCTTTTCCACACTACTTTCTGTATTTTTCTGTATTTAATTTTTTTCCTTGTAATAAATATCTTGTGCATTCCAATATGACTTTTCATTTTCACTTTATTTTACATTATCTTATTTAGATTTATCATTAAAACTGAAAGAAAAATAAACTGCTCTCTTTTCAATGAATATCTAATTGAAGATTCAAATATCGGCCTACCAATTACGAACAGCAATATCCTTAGGGAAATACTTCGAAAAAATAAAATCAAACAAATCCACGATTGTAGAATAAATGTCGACTTTAATTTATATGCTTTAACGTATTTGAGATTGAAATATATTGCTTCATAAACTTACAATCATTTTCACACATAAACCAATGTTAACACGCTCAAATATACACTCTTATACACATTCTAATGTTTATGAGAAAAAACATATCATAACATTCAAATACATTTACACATATTTTGGTACTAAAAATGGTCTCACTTGACATAAATAACCTAATCTACCGCTTGCAGAAATACCAATATCGACATATAAAAAAGAACGAAATGAGGAATGCAGATATGATTCAAATGATAACACAGGGTAAGAACATTACATTCATTTCAAGGTCGTGAGCGGATATATATTTCTTATTCCGTGAGTTGTTGTTGTCGTTGTTGTTGTTGGTTTTTATTTTTTATTTTTATTATTATTATTATTATTATTATTATTATTATTATTATTATTATTATTACTATTATTATTATTACTATTATTATTATTATTATTATTATTATTATTATTATTATTATTATTATCGTCCTAGTGATAGTAAAGGATAAGGTATTTAACAGTATGATTGAAAGCTTAGGTGTGGTAGTAACGAAATATCTTCATAGAATACAGTACAGACATTCAAATTGATAGGGCTATTCTAAGGATGTGGGTAGTACTTATCAACACAATCATTTGGATTTCTCTGGGATGTGATTCTCCGGGGATGTTGTCTACATGTTTGAAACAATTAATATTATTATTGTTCAGTAGTTTTATTTTTATAACGTGCTTTCACTTCACTACCGAGCGCAGTTCTGTGTGCCTTGGGTATGTGCTGTAGTTTGCTGTGATGCTCTTATAGTTACTCTATTGAAAGTGTTTTGCGTAGGATGTGTGCAGTGCCCAGTAGTGCAATTTTCTGTATGTTATATATATTTGTGAGTCCTGGTGTTTTTGCTATGTATTTGTCTGAATATTTTTTTATTGTTATTTTATTTTTATTATTATTACTATTCAGGCGGTGAGCAGTCAGAATCGTTAGTACGGTGGATAAATTATATAAATGGAGTGTGTACGCTGGATAAATTATATGTCTCGATACAGTACTTTCTAACTTTAAATGTCAGGGAGGTCGAATTTGCCTTATATCCTTTCATGTCTTTGGTAGCGTTGGCGTAATCGACTAGCCGTCTTCCGCCAAATACCAGAACTTGTACCTACCATACAATGAAATTTTCTTCAAAGGCAGTGAGTACCCAGAATCCTAAGCACGACTGACTATTTACTTAGTTGCATTTCTTATAAAGCAAATATAACGTATTTTATAAATTCTACAAAATTATTGACATTTTTCTGTCTAAATTAGAATATTTTATTACTAGATACCTTTCCGTTATTTTTGCACCTCTTAAGTTCAGCATCACTTCTAGCATATCAAACATTATATTGGGTCCTTCTTCACGTCCATTAACCAAAAGTAAATTTTGCATGAGTCCAGAGAATATTGATGCCATTGACATTAGTTTTAATTTCGACAAATTGCCATGTTGAGTTTTCCGCCTAAGGAATATATTCTGATTGTGTTCCCTCCCGCTCAATAGCTCATCCAAAACATGCAACAAGACAGATACTTATCGGAAGTCCATCCACGCAGAACCCTACAATAGAGTATTTCAATAGGTTCCAACAAAAGCTTCATGATAATATAATTATCTTCGTGATAATATAATTATCTGGAATGATATTCTACCCAGCAACTTCTCTGTGAAGTTTGCCCAATAATATTTTACGCATATATCAAACAATGTTGTAAGTATTCGAAAATAGCCCCAACACTCATAACTGCTACGTCACACTATCTCACTTGAAAAATTTGCTTGATATAGATAACGCATGTCTATTTCTGACAACAGTCTCCTAAATCAATGATTCACCAGAAATTATTTTAAAGTATATCTGCTTTACACTTTCTACTTGAGTAATTGACATATATTCTTTTGTTAATAATCTATTGTTCATAACATGTGACCAATTTACTGCGAGCCTCAGATGTGAGGTGCACTCTAAGCTTGTGAGAATTCATGATGGACTGCCTAGAAAATATGTGATCTTGTCATGAAATAAAAAAAAAATAATAATGGCGGTGCAAATTTTATGTCAGTTTGATGAGGTATGTCATATGTACGTTACGATGTAAAATAGAACTTATTCTTCTTCGAATGAAATGTTGAATGGAAGGTGCACAGCGGTACGTAAAGGCTTCTGGCAAATATACAAATATATATATATATATATATATA
>NC_068981.1:140951992-140952945 GCF_001194135.2 Octopus bimaculoides | reverse complement strand
CATGTGACCAATTTACTGCGAGCCTCAGATGTGAGGTGCACTCTAAGCTTGTGAGAATTCATGATGGACTGCCTAGAAAATATGTGATCTTGTCATGAAATAAAAAAAAAATAATAATGGCGGTGCAAATTTTATGTCAGTTTGATGAGGTATGTCATATGTACGTTACGATGTAAAATAGAACTTATTCTTCTTCGAATGAAATGTTGAATGGAAGGTGCACAGCGGTACGTAAAGGCTTCTGGCAAATATACAAATATATATATGCACATATATGTATATGTATTATGCATATATATATATATATCAGTGGAGATTCCTCACATAACATACATAAATGAGAATACTAAATCACTTGCAGATGTCTCGTCATTCTCTGTACATCACCTTTATATATTTGCTTGCAGTATATTTTAATTATAGAGATGTCTATAAGTAAAAATCCTAAAAAAAAATGCCATGTATATATAGAGATTGGGCGCGTGGAAGCTAGAAAACACACACGGGAATAGGTATACAAACACACAGGCACACACAAATATACGTATATACAGGAATGTACATACGCACATATCTTTACATGAGTGTACGTATGCGTATACATACCGATAGATAGATAGATAGATATATTTCTTTTATTAGCCACACAGGGCTCAACGAAGATGGGGCAAATACAAAGTAGAGCTTTTCTTTTTGGGAGGGGGAAGGAAGGGAAAAAAAAAAAAAAAAATTGGTGGTGTCGATCAAAAGGGATCGTAGGAAGGGAAAAAGGGGCAGTTCGATCAAAAGGGATCGAAAAAAAAAGAAAAGGAAAGGCCGATCAATAGGGATCGTGTATCACACAGTAATGTTCTCGTGTAAAAAGAGGGGAGGACAGTTTAGGTTTAGCCGTGGAAGGAAAAGCCCACGGAAAAGACCACGGTAACCTTGGTCAATATTCTCATTGAAGAAAC
>NC_068981.1:140943621-140946572 GCF_001194135.2 Octopus bimaculoides | reverse complement strand
CTTAGCCATATTCGTTTTACAGAATATGGCTAGGAACGAGGAAGATATGTTTGAATTTTTGGAAATAAGGCTCTAAATAGAGCTATTTCCGATTTGAAAAATATATGTTCACGAAGTATTTTGTGTTATACACAACTTATACAAAATTTTAAAACAAAATAGGTCTTTTAAGAGGTGAAAAATGCAACTTACATGGGAGCCGATGTGTCTACCGTCCGTCCATGATGATAGATAGATAGATAGATAGATAGATAGATAGATAGATAGAGAAAGACAAACAGTCACGAAGTTATATATTACCATGTTCACAGAAATCCACATATACCTACATATATCCATCATATACAGGATGCGGTAGAAAAAGTACATAATATGTTTATGCCGCACTCTGTGACTTGTGACGCCAGTGGATGTCAGCTGCATCCTCATGTAGCTAATGCTCGACCATTCTGCATCTATATATCTATGTATTTTTAGTTACCACCCGAATTTGGTCACATGCACAGTTTGGGATTTTTGTGGGATTTTTGTGGGAACCTTTGTCAAGAGTCGTGAGTCTGCACAATGTTTCGAAGTACACTCAACATATATGGAGAAACACCTACTCCGTGAGGACATAGACACCCACTGTCAGACAAAGGCTACTACACAAATAAACACAAGAACCCAGTAAGTTTCGAAAATTGTCGTTTTCAAGCCCAAGTATGGCTGTGTGGTGAGAAGCGTGCTTCCTAATTACATATATTTGTGTTCCCAGCTCATATCATCATGGGCATGTGTCTACTAGTAACCTTGTGAGTGGATTTTGTATGCGATCTATGAAACAGGAGTGCAGTCCAGCAGTTGCAGTAACAACAATGTAGGGAGGCAGACATGAAATAATGTGAAGTAACGGAGTGCACTATGCCAGACAGGTACAATGTTACCGCATTGGGCAAGTACACAGGGAACGCCCGGAACGGCCTGGGACATACTTCAACGGCCAGTGACGATGCAAACTTTGTCATTATTAGTCATTGTATATGACATGTCACAAAGTTACATTTGGTTGCGTATCAATTATTGTACTTACCAATATAGACGACGCATTATGCCTCTTGTTCGGATGTATACTGCTGAGAGCCAGAACTGTGATATAGACGTGTAGTGTTGAAAATAAATATAAATGAAGATATACAGATGACTATAAATATTCATTACATGAAACCCAGTTAACACTTCATATAAATGTTAATCAAAGTAGAATTTGCCCATAATTAAAACGGAATAGAAGAACACATTATTACTTTTAATGTTTTTTTTTTAATTGTACTAAATAAAATTGTATGTAATATTTAAACATTGCTGTTTTGTAAAAGAATGCATTTATATATAATCGACTAAGAAAGTACACAAACACATATCACCCCAATCTGATATACCCGCACAGTTGGGGACACACATACACGTAAACATACATATACACGCACATATTCTGAAACACTCAACTCGCACTAAGGCATACGAACTAACACACATGTAAGATTGAATATAGATGCTTCTTATAAAACATTGTTTGCTATGCATGTTCATATATTTATTAGGCACATATACATTCGCATGCAAACATACAGACAGACATACATACACACACACACACACACGCACACACACACACAAACACAAACACACACACATACACGCACACACACACACACATACACACACACACACACACATATATATATATATATATATATATATATATAGGTTATGAGAGGTAATGGTGTCAAGAAGACCCAAAGGTGTCAGTTAATGCTGAGTTAGTGCTATGGACAGACAATAGTTAAGCTCTAGGCTCGGTGATTATGCGAATGAGGAATCCAACGTAGGTCATATTTATAAATGTTCTATCTTCAGAGCCTTGGTTTTCTATCTCATTCTAAAATTAAAAAAAATCTGTGTGTGTGTGTGTGTGTGTGTGTGTGTGTATACGTGGTATGACCATTATTTATCTGATATGTTGCTAAAGCACCCAGAGTGAAACATTTTAGCACAGATTGACCTTGAACTATGCTATATATGCGCACTAAGCTTTTGTGTTCTAGGTTACTTTCGTTGTTTACAGCAATGCTTGGAATAGACGTGTGTAACGCGTGTTCGTCGCATTGACCGTGGCAGAGTAAGTTGAGCATAGAATCTGCATTAAATTTTGTCAAAAGCTTAGCGATTCCTTCTCAGAAGCCTGCGCAAACTCTTCAAAAAGTGTTCATTGTTCTCGACAGATTCAAGGAGAGTTTGTGCAACTGAAACCTGAGTGTCGTTTTGGTCAGCTGAAAGCAGATGTTGCACAAACTAGGTAGACACACGTCTCATACCCATATCTTCAGTGATAATGGATTGAACTGAGTTGTAACTAACCTCCACATCCTCTGATAACTCACGGATAGGGATACGACGATTTTCTCTGAAAGCTGCAGGCATATCTGCTATGTTTTTTCTCAGTTCTGCTGGTTGTGGGCCTCCTAGAACTTTCGTCAATATCGACACATTTTTAGCCATCTTGGAAATGTATGAACCACTCGTACACTTCTTATGTGCGGCCTGTACATTCCTTTTTGCAACGTCTATGTAGGCTTCTTAGCAGATATTACCATAACGACTTTCAGTCTCATGATCAGTGCGAAAATCACGCGCTATACACCTTCCTACAAAGCAACGCTTTAAGCAGCGGAAGTGAAGAAGAACTTAGTGCGCAGTCATGCTAGATTTTAAAGTCTATCTTTGCCAAGCAGCTTCACTCACATGCTTTAGCAACAGCCCGATACTTATTGATCAGGCAGAATGTGTATTTTTCATATATATATATATATATAGATAGATAGATAGATAGATAGATAGATAGATAGATAGATAGATAGATAGATAGATAGATACATTTCTTTTATTAGCCACACAGGGCTCAACGAAGA
>NC_068981.1:140939789-140942341 GCF_001194135.2 Octopus bimaculoides | reverse complement strand
TATATATATATATATATATATATATATAAAGATATATATATATATATATATATAAAGATAGATATATATATATATATGTGTGTGTATGTGTGCATGGGTGTGTGTGCGCCTGTGTGTGTGCGCCTGTGTGTGTGCGCCTGTGTGTGTTTTTTATCATGTATTTGTTACAGGATTTTAATAAAGTATAGTTATAGAAAAAACACTGATAATTTACACGTACCGGGTAAGTGCTTTGGTTGCTATATACACAAACACACACACACACACATAAATATATATATACATGTGTGTGTGCGTGTGTGTGTGTGTATTTGCATGCATATGTGTGTGAACAACGGTATCGCTTTGTTTAGGTACCGGTGACTGACGGTCTACCAAAAACAAAACGATAGAAAAAGGACTTGACTTAAAATATAAAATGTGTACTGGTATATATCTGTCCCCAAAGAAACCCATTTGAAGCGTTGCCCCAGCGTGGCTATAGTCTAATGACTGAAACGAGGAAAATATAAATGATACACGCCGACATACACACATGTACTCAGACCTACGCATGTACATGCTTGTATAAATGTGTTTATGCTTTATATATATATATATATTTAAACAATATATGAGTATATGCATATATATGTACATGTATGTACATACCTTCATCTACATGTACATATAGATACATAACTAGGTACATTACGCGGCAAAAGAACATGGACAAAATGATAAACAAGGTACACCAAACAAGCAAGCCACATAGAAACATCTCCTTCATCAGCTGCCACCATTAAAACACCGGCGTTTCGAAGAATTAAGGCAGTACGCATCGTTGAAATGGTTCTTCCCATGAACACAAATTAAATTATTTTCGTGGAGGGTAGTGGCGGACGGAAAACAAGATAGGAAAACGAAACGGTGAAATAAACAAACAAGCAAAAAGGCTGTACAGCCATGCGTGAAGTGTGTATGTATTGAACGCTGTGAAGCACGGACAGGAGGGGCAAAGAAGTACGTGCGAGCTTGGGGAGTCCAAGAACGAAAAGAAATAGCAGCCGGACACACGTGACCATGGTTGTGTAAAGAGAAAGAGTAGCAGAGGGAAAAGAAGGGGAGGAAGTAGAATAAAAGTGAGCAACGAGAGGTAGAGAGAGAGGGAGATAGTAGTAGTAACGGTGAGAGGCGAAGGACGAGTAACAAGAGATAGAGAGAGAGAGAGATAGTAGTGACAGGTAGAGGAGAAGATGTACGTATATATGTATGTATATATGTACGTATATATGTATGTATATATGTATGTATATATGTATGTATGTATGTATATATGTATGTATGTATATATGTATGTATATATGTATGTATATATATATGTATATATGTATGTATGAATATATATGTATATGAATATATGTATATGTATGTATGTATATATGTATATATGTATACCAATACACATATATGCAATAGGTAGGGAAACAGAGATTAAGTTGTGAGACGATAAAATTAGATAAACGTATTTCTGCTGCGTCTCTGCTTGATCTGTATAAACGCTCGTATGCAGAGACCGTTTTATAAAAAGTATCAGCTAACGTAAACAAGTTAAAATCTTCATTACTTTTTCCCACCAGCAACAAATTGTTAACATAAACATCTACTTCCAAAAGAAAAAAGTACATTTAGTAAAATTCCGATTTTATCAAAGATTAATGCTTGCTCAGCAAGTAAAATATTTTCTATGTAATTTATAACATATTTCGGAAACATTTAGCTATCTAAGAATTATCTCCTACTACTTTGATATCGTATTTATAAACACATGTAAAAATAATAATAATAATAATAATATTTATAATAATATTAATAATAATAATAATAATAATAATAATAATAATAATAATAATAATGATAATTGATAAAAGCAAAGCAGCTCTTAAAATTTGTTTCAATTAATTTTCCCGTCTACACAATATACGGAATATGAAATGTAGAAGCTATTGGAAATACACTAAGCAGAGTTTACATAAACAGAGTAACTTTTTTCTGATATTTGTGAGGAGTGGTGAATAAGATTATAATATATTTCTCACACTTAGTGCCATGTTTCAAAGAGAAAACATGCTTTCAATATATAACTGTTTACTATGTTTCGATGTTTTGATCTACGATTTTCATCAGGAAGCATATTTCTGACTGTGTACAGGCGATAGGGTTCAATTCTGGCCTTGATTTATGGATTAAACGTATTTATCCACTTTTCTCTCGTAGCTCTTTAACGCATACACATATTGTGTAATAATTTGTAACATGTGCACTAGATAAAGTCCAAAAGATGACACTGCTCAGGGAACTGGCATGATCTTTCGGGGTAATTTTTTTTATATTGCTGCATCATTGTAATTTCGCTGGAAATGCATAATGGGGCCGAACCCCATCCTGCTGAGACGAGACAGGTTAGATTCACACACTTATTGCAGCAACAGTTCCACAATTTCTATCAATGCGTTTCTTAATACACTTAAAACCAGAAAATTTTCCGTACCTTCTCGTATACATATATATAT
>NC_068981.1:140928091-140935006 GCF_001194135.2 Octopus bimaculoides | reverse complement strand
ATATTAAAGTTTAGATTGGAGAAGATGTCCCTAGATTAACGTTTTAAATAAAATTTAGAACGATTACTTTTACATAAAGCGTCTGACCATCATTCTTCTTCTTTTTTTATTTTTTTTTATTTTTCTCTTCTTATGTTTCCTACAAGATGTCCTTCTAGCGAAATATCCGTACGGTAAATTGTCTTATGGCGAATAGTCCTAGGGCTAATTGTATACGGCAAAATGCTTTACGGCGAATTGTCATAGATCCGCCGAATCTTCATACGGAATTCTTTGGTACACGTTTAGTATATCTTAAATGGATGATAGGGAAGACAGAATGTACTGTAATTTTTATTTACACGACGATCGTTTCGGCTTACATCTGCATTGATCCCTAATGGATAGGGACGATATAATACAATCGAATACACCCCACAGTGCAGAAGAAACCTCATCAGGTTACTTAATACACTATAGTCTTATAATATGTACATATGTACACTGTGTGTGAGAGAATGAAATTGGTATGATACGTGCGTTTATTCAATTAGTGACGCAGGTGTATAATCGGGGAGTTGCTTGTTTGCGCACGCGCACTTATGTTTCTCTGTGTGTGTGTGTGTGTGTGTGTGTGTGTGTGTGTGTGTGTGTGTGTGTGTGTGTGTGTGTGTGTGTGTGTGTGTGTTTCCTTGACTTTTCATTGTCTCCCAGCACCGCTTGACAATCGGTGTTAGTGTGTTTGAGTTCACGTAACTTCATTGTTCGACAAAATAACTCCATAGCATGGGTAGGCGGGTCAATTCATTCGACTGAAATATGTTACAGTAATTATATATACATACATTTTCTAATTGTGCATTTATATGCTTTGATGGAAAAACCCTTCATCTACTTTTTGAATTCATAGATTTTATTTAGCAGCTGGTTTCGGATATATTTTTGTGACTCAGGAGAGAAAGCCATTGCCAAATTATTTTTCTATATATTACTTCCAGTTCAGTATTGAAAGTTTTTTAAGTCATGTTAATATGAAGCTTAATGTACATGCTGCATAATGATATTTGAAATACGACGAAGGTAAGCCTATATTCAAAATTTTTCCATCGATTACTTTATCAAGGGTAGGAGTTTTATGTCAATTTTAATTTACCACGTAAACTCCCTACTTCCGATGGCAGCTGAGAGAAATTGCCAACCATCCCCGCGAAGACAAAATTACCAAGACTAATGTATCTGTCATTAAAAATACACATTCATGTCCAACTGATAATCCAACTGATAGTCCAATTGATAATCAGCTTCCCAGATATCACATTTACCCAAATGAACGGATACGATGTAAGACCTTCCAAACAAGAAAAGATGAGCTGCTTCAAAATTCTTTTCAAGGAGAATTGAATTTCTGTAGCTATTCGTGAATGAATTCTAAGGAACCGGGATAGGATAACATGATTATGAGTTTATATTTCCCATGGACACATAAAAGTTGAAAAGAAAGAAGGGAACGCCTTTTAGAATAAGGAAGACGAAAGTAAATTGTATTCTTGGATTCATGTCTCCAATATTTCTGAGCCTGATCACTAGTATTATTTGACCATCACTAAATCAATAAAAGGCGATCGAAGCAAGTGAGGTTAGTGAAGCAAACGAAGCAATCAACATTGATAGTGACGGATATCCATGTTGGATTACTAAAATTATATTACGTAAAATAGCTTTATTTATACAAAAAATTAGGTTTGGATTTAAGGAGGTATGCGGCAGCAATTTCTAGCAGGTGTGCAGCATGGCACGCGGGATGTTCTTACTTGCATTCCTGACGAACATTTACCTGAATTTTTTCTTTAGTAGTTGAGGCCTGACTGATGATGAACCATGTCACTTATGGGTCACTACTCAAGAAAATTTGCACATCTCAAGCCGACAGGTGCCTTCTTTTGTGTGTTTATAATCCACAGAATTGTTTTATAAGAACGGAGAGTATTTAAAACGTGCTCCAAAAGTGCTCAGGCTAACAGTTCAAACTGAATGGGAACAACATTCTTATAACGATATTATATTCGAAAACTCATGCTGCATATTTCTTGAATGATCGAGAGGTACATTGATATACAATTGACGTTTGCGTGGGTTGTGCGCATGTCAAAAACAGGATACTATAAAACAGATTTGCAATTTACTTATAACCTTTAAACTTTATGCGACATGCGAATGACGTTTATCAAAGCGAAATATTTGTCACCATCTGACACTGAAATTCTTTATTGATTTTCGCCTGCACAAGATAACTTAGCTAAGGATGGTAGCTTACATATGTATTTCGCAAAATCGTGACTTATTGCAAATTGATTTGGACATCAATAGAAATTTCTTGTTTTCTGAACTTTTACCATCGGGTATTTGATCTTCTGCATCATTATATATATATATATATATATATATATATATATATATATATGTATATATATATATATTCAGAGTGACATCTATGTGCATATATGTGCGTATATGTGTGTATTTGTGTGCAGCTGTGTATGTCTGTGTGTGTTTGAGTGTGTATGTCCGTTTATTTGTAGGAATTGCTACAAGTGTGTATAGCTTAAAATTATGATTATCAAATCAATCCTTCTTCATGTCACATATGGTACAACAGCATTTTCCGATCATACAATCATTGGCACCAAAAGAATTATTGCTGTGTACGAACACATTCAGATGTTGACACATAAATACATTCATATATATGTGAATATATGTGTTTTGTATGCGTGTGTAAATGTGTGTATATGAGTCCATGTGTGTGTGTATGTGTGTGTGTGTGCGCGCGTGGGGGGTGTTTGTGTGTTTGTGAGATAGAGCGTTCGTGTTCCGTTAACTAGCAACTCTGTTGATTCCTATCCTACAACACAAAAATCTATATAAGGAATATGTAAAAGATATAAAGGGAAAAATGCGCAAGAGATAAAACGTCAAGAGTTTCTCCTGTAGCTATGTATACCACCATCTTCATTGGCAAATATTAAAGTACCAACTATTTAATTGAGAGTATCTGAGCAGCAGGGTGACATCGGCTTCGATAACCCCCCCGCAATCTAAAATTATTAAATGACTCAAAATTTGCCAAAGAACTAAACTTGAAAGGAATTTTACAGAGAAAAAAAGAATAACGTTCTTTTTCATCGTTTAAGCCAGAACGTTTAGTAAATGCATTATTACGATGAAATTATTTTTAGTGAGTAGATATATTTGAAACTTAGTCTTTTGAATACATGTGAAATTTTATGGCAAGTGCTACAAATGCAATACTAAAATAAAGTAAAATATTATCACATTAATTGCAAACCAATAATCGATTCCTATATGGACTTCTTTCTATGAGATGGCAGAGATGTTAGAACATTTCTTCAGGCTCTTTGTTTTGTGACTTCACATTCCGCCGAAACTGACTTTACTTTCCACTCCTTCGTTGTCGATAAAATAAGTGGCGGTTGAGCACTAGGGATTAATGTAATCGGGTGTTCTCTTCCCGTAAAATTGCTGACTTCATGCGAAATTTTGAAACCTTAATTAAAACGTTGGCTGGCTGGCTGGTAGAATCATTCGCTTGTTGGACAAAATGATTAGCAAGGTCTCTTCCCTTTCTTTATGTTTAAAATTTAAACAACTCCGAGGACTACTTTGGCTTTCATCCTTTCGAGGTATATGAAGTAAAGTATTGGTTTATTAAACACCTCGATTTCAGAATTAAAAACATGGTTATGATTAAAGTAGAGTGATAGCTTAATCGTTAGAATATTGATGACATATTTTCCGGATTTTTACGGTCTAATTTCAAATTCTGCTGAAGTCGACTCTGACTGTCATCTTTTCGGGGTCAATAAAATAATTACTAAGATTAATATAATCGCCTTGTACCCTTCACCAAAATTTCAGGCCCTGTGCGTATAGTTTCACTCTTTTACTTGTTTCAGTCATATGACTGCGGCCATGCTGGAGCACGGCCTTTAGTCGAGCAAATCGACCCCCAGGACTTATTCTTTGTAAGCCTAGTACTTATTCTATCGGTCAATTTTGCCGAACCGCTATATTACGGGGGCGTAAACACACTAGCATTAAGCGATGTTGGACACACACACACACTCACACACACACACACACACACACACATATATATATATATATATATATATATATATGGATATATGCGACAGGCTTCTTTCAGTTTCCGTCGACCAAATCCACTCAGAAGGCTTTGGTCGACCCAAGGCTATAGTAGAAGACACTTGCCCAATGTACCACGCAGTGACACTGAACTCGGAACCATGTGGTTGTTAAGCAAGCTACTTACCACACAGCCGCTCCTGCGCCTATATTTTAAAACGTAACAGTGAAACATTTACTGATGATATGCCTTTATCCAGAGAAAAGTCACAATGTCGACAAAGCTGACTGGGAGTCGAGTTAAATATATTGCTAAATCCCAGTAAACTCCATCTTCACTATATAGTTATATATTATTTTCTTCTCTAAATTGTTTTGGTCATTTGACTGCGGCGATGCTGGAGCACTGCCTTTAGTCGAACAAATCACCCCCGGGTCTTATTCTTTGTATACCTAGTACATATTCTATCGGTCTTTTTTGCTGAACCGCTAAGTTACGGGGACGTAAACACACCAACATCGATTGTCAAGCAATGTTGGGTGGGGAGACAAGCACATATATATACATATACATATATATACATATACATATATATACATATATATATATATACATATACATATATATACATACAACGTGCCTCTTTCAGTTTCCGTCATCCAAATCCAATCACAAGGCTTCGGTTGGCGCAAGACTATAGTAGAAGAAGTAGAAGACACTTGCCCAAGGTACCACGCAGTGAGACTAAACCTAGAACCATGTAGTTGGGACACAAGCTTCTTTCTTTCATATAATTTGCCATAAGGGCATTACACAAAAGAAACATTATGAGATGAAGGATAATAAAATTAAATGATAAAATGGGAGAGACAAGTGGTGCCCGCCGACCACCTTCTCCTGTAATTTACAAGAAAAATATTATGCTTTACTCTCGCAGCGTCCACATCGTGGTGATCACAGATTTGAAGTCCCCATATTTGTCGACCTTATCTCTTTGTTTCATGATATGTTGGTCTCCTGACATTGCCACGTTGGTTATTAGGCATTCTGGTTGGCCCTCCTAAAGGCTAATATACAGGTTGTCTTCGGTGTTCTAACTCCTTGTCTCTCTGGAAGTAAAAGACTTCATGTTTTCGTCAGTTACTTCCCCGGTGTATGTTGATACCAAGCACTCGTAACTCGTATGAATACTTCCGGCATAGAAGTCAGTTAAGTTTTGGGTTACCTAGTCATGGATACGCTTGTATTCTTTCTGCGCAAGACTTTCACGAACACTAACAATGTGAATCTCACATTCGATCTCCTTGCCACACATTCTGCAGTGGTTCGTTGCAGTTGTGTGGTATATATACCTTTTCACTGAGTTGATATTCAAATTCCTGGTCCTGGTCAGTGGTAATTAAACTGCCAGTTATCTTTTTAAGATTGCTCTTGCCGAGCCACACCCATGGTACTTCCAAGTGCTTTAAGTCATTATTTTCTGGGGTGGAACTGACCTTGTAATGCCATACTGAATAGTCTTTCTTCTCTATCGTTGACTATTCGTGTTCGGAATTTATGAGCATTCTCAAGTCCGTTGTTAGCAAGTCTTCCTGTTTACTGTAGCAGATCTTGTTTATTGTTTACTAACTACTCAGCAGCAGTATCAACAATAACAATTATAACGACAACATATGAAGTGCCTGAGGTGACAGGAAATGTAAGGGTGGCAAAGTAAAAACAAATGCACTTCGCTCTCACTAATCAACAAGGAGACACGCCTGAAACAAGGGAAATCATTCCTGAAGATATTTAGGCAGAGAGTAGAAGAAATTCTGGTATCCTAGCTGTGGTTTTGGTTGCAAGGGCTCAGATAACAGTGGTGTATTGCTGAGTGTGGGCGAAAATCCGATACCAAGAATGAGCAAATCACGCCCAATTGCTGAAGTACTTCAATAACTATTAATTTCATCGATTCAGGAAGAAAGTAAAAGGCTAATTTCACTCCAGCGAAGGGGAATTAAAAAAAAAAAAGAAGTATTTGTTAAAAGTGAGATTTCTAAAGAGAAATTCTCATGAGACTGCAATCCCTTTCAACAGAACCAATGCGGTGATTTGAATCTATCATTTCCTTCAGAAATTCAAAAGATAATTTCGAAATTGCAGAGAGTAACATCATAGGGATTGCAGAGAACTGGCAACACATATTTGTGCAAGAGAATGTTACTGTGACTTGCAGAAAGTTCAATTCATATTCACTTCCCTTTTAACTTTTTTTTCTTTGTGCTGTCAGTGAAAAATTCTGACAATTTTAGGCACATGCTTTTACACCTGACACATAGAAATTCTAAACCCATGTCATTCGCTTTCTCGAGATGAAGGTTGAATTGATGATGTTTAATTTATCGCATATTGGAAACACTGTGTCACATACTTAGAGAGTCGCAGAAAAATATTATTTTGACATAATACTGTCTTATTTGTCTAGATTCCTTAAGGTACTATGAAAATCATCTTACCTGAGATACAAAATTGCAAAATAAAACCACCACTTTCTCACTTTAACCTTGAATTCCATGACAAACTTTTAGTGAAATAATGAATATTATTTAAAGACAATATTTTTAGTTTTATTGAATCTTTCAAGATGTTATAACGTGATGAGACGCTCTATAAGATGATAAACTTTGGGATTCGTGTTTCTGTCATTTCTTTGAAATATTATAAATATCTAAATGTGATGGAAAATATTGACTTTCCACATGCATCTGAGATATGCTAGACAGGTGATT
>NC_068981.1:140920072-140928081 GCF_001194135.2 Octopus bimaculoides | reverse complement strand
ATATATATGCACACGAGGGGTGTATGAAAAGTTTTGAGCCTTGAAGTTTCGCACCATGTTTCTTTTTTTTATGCTTAAGACTTTTCATACACCCCTCGTATATATGAGGTGCTTCAACATTCAACACTCGAACACATTTTCAGCGTTTTCTTGTATAGTAAAGATAAAAATATATAGCGATAACAGGGTTGTTACGATACGGAAATATATATAGCGGTAATCGATATAAGTTACAACATCAAAAGAGTTTTTTTAATAAGTTGGAAATTACAAATTTCATTTCCAAATGTTAAGTAAAGTAGTTAAAACAAAAGAAAAACACTTAAAGTGAAATATTTCATATTTAATGTTATTTTTGAAGACGTTACAAATATTATGCGTGATTCATTAGTGATTAATGCTTTAAATCAATGATATTATAATTCGGGAAGAGTGTAATGCTATTAATAATGACGGGAGAAAGTATTATATCATGAAAATACCAAAGATATGAAAAAATATGCTTAATGGAATTTGAGTGTAACATTCTCAAACAAATGTCAATTATTTTTCAGTAAACATTCGTAGAAACAATATTGGAAGAGAAAGAACTCTTATTAATTGTATACATATATGGATGTGTATGTGTCTGTGTCCGTGGAGCTTTGCGTATATGTGTGTATCAATGTATATCCATATAAATAGGAGTTGGACAAATTATTTTCATACGGGGTAGGACCACTTTGGCAGTAATTACAGCTTGAATTCTACGAGGTATGGCCTCGTACAAAGTTTGAATCGTTTCCAAAGGAACTTTTTGACCATTCTTCACCTAAGACTATCTTCATTTCTTGTAAGTGATGATTGTGGAAGATATCGACTCTTTACTTGTTTTTCTAAAATGCATCATAACTATTCGGTAATATTGAGATCTAGGCACTGTGGTGACCAGGTAATATATTCAACTTCAATAGAATGTCCTTCGTGCGATTCAGTAACAACTTTAGCTGTGTGAATTGGTGCATTATCATCCTGAAAGATTGCGTTTCTCTCCGGAAACAGTACCGCAAACATACAATGAATTTGGTCAGATAAAATGCTTAAATAGTCTTGACTATTAATTCTGCCACGAAAGGAAACCATTGGGCCAGCGGATTTCCAAGATATATCCTCCCCTACCACCAGATAATCAACTTCGTAGACACCGAAACTTTGAAAGTACTGCTGTGAAATTCATCCTACCAGAGGTGTGTCCCACCTCTTTTCATTAGTTGCATTAATGACATCATTGACATCATCAAAAACAGTAGCATTAAAATTTTCTGAAGGTCATCGGCAGTGCAGGGGACCAGACGTATCTCCTATCGGATCTGCTCGCTGTTATGCGATGTGTTGAAAAACAAAATATTCAGTTAAAGAAGGATAGATTTGAAGTAATACAGGTGCGTAAAGATGTTGCACATCAGCTACCAAACACTCTTCCCTTCGGGGAAAACCTACCTCCACTGGGGACCTCGGAGTACCTGTCGACAACTTAATCCGGAGGGCCAACATAAAGAACAAAGTTGACATGAGTCGCAAGACTTTCTCCTAGTACCCCGGGATTTATTGGTGTAGTGTCACTCCTATTATTATCATTCTCTTCGAAACCTAGGCCGTTCTGAAGTTAAATACTGTGTTCCGCTCTATTCTTCCTACCGGAGACCGTATATTACAAAATTTGAAGCAACCCAGAGATCGACCTCAAGGAAAATAGACTCATGACAGCTCTTGATTGTTAGGACCATGTCGAAAAATTCAAACTTCATTCTCTCTAACGTTGCTGTAAGTGATATATCACTTCTATGAATTAGAAAATATTCCAGCAACACTGCCAAATGATGTTGCCACTACTTTAAAATTCACCTATGTCTTGGTCCCCAAGACATGTTTGCACCAAATCCTAACCCTAAAACAGAATTATTTCACTTCAACTGCATACCAGAAGCTAAGCTAAATTGTAATAAGTACCAATTGAGCTTATAGTACTTTCTTGCATTTCATTATTTCAGAATTAAAGATCTTTTGGGAAGAAAACAAATGCATTGTATACAATAGCTGCGCCAGGAAACAGTAAATTTCAAAATCTATGCTCCATGGAAAAGAATTAAGCCGGTGTTGGAATGCTTTGTTAAATAGGTACTCTGTCTATTTGCGCTCGTGTTTTTTATAAATGCGGAATTTTCAACTTGATATTCATTAATTTATAAATTTTGTAATATCTCCTCCATAATAGCAACCGTCTTCACGTCATAATATGATTCCTGACATACGAGGTGGTATCAGAAAGTTCCTGGTGTAATTCTGTAACACTCCAACAGATAGCAGCATACGGTTACGTGCGCAGCGAAAGCAAGCAATGAACTTCAAGAGGTAGTGTGACTAGTGACATCGCTGTGTTTACTTCGCAAGTCGTGAAATTTCTGTTTGATCACGTGCATGCGGTAGTCTGCGATTTTGTCATGAACAGGAGCAAAGAGCGAATGTGAAATTTTGCGTCTGCTAAAGTGACATTGAGCATGCTACGACAAGCTTACGGTGATAAGGGGATGGGTTGTACGCAATATTCAGAGTGGCATGGACACTTCAAAAGCGGAAGAACTTCCCTGGAAGACAATGAGCAATCTCGTAGACCTGCTACGAGCGTCACCAGCGTATGGGTCCGTTAAGCCAATCCTAACGAATCATATATGTGAATATTCATTTTAATGTAGTTGTTCAGTTTGCGAAAGTCGTTGCCTATGTAAGACCACTTATGCTATTACAAATTAATGGTTGTAATATATTGGTCTCTAAAGTGAGGTTCATAATGTTTATGGGGCATTTATGTGATCTAGAGAGTGGAAGTTTTTAAAAGAAGTTCATATGTATGCTAAATGTATACTGAATCAGTCCCACGCGTCATGAATTTCTTCTAGCTTTAATATTGTTATCAGAGTTGTGAAACTTCGTCTTTGCATTATCAAGATATTACTTTCTGAAAGAGGTTGTGTAACAGTTTCTCATTAACATCGTGTTGTCGCTAACAACTGTCTCTGTGCAGATGCTGTGAATGTATATTTCATTTCTATGTAGGGATCCTTGGCTCTGGCAGGTAGAAATTATTTTTACAGCATACATATAGACTTTCATTCTAAAGCTGGTGTTAACGGATGCCATCATTGCATCATTGTCAGGTTGAGTGAGAAAACAGGCAGAGAGAGGGAGAAAGAAATGGAAGGAGAAAGATGGAGGGGGAGAGATCACCAGTGTCCTATAAATGCTTCGTTTCATATTTATATCTATTACTGACCTTCGTGAACGTGTTATATATGCTAATTTCCTCACTACGAGTAGAAAACTGAATGAAGATATCAATTGAAAAGAAACTACGCTCTGGCAGTTCACATAAGTATTTTACAGATAAACTTGATGCCCTATTTAATCCCGATGTCTATAAATACATACAGTCATAAAAGTCGAAATCGGTGTTGTTTAGGATACATTATCTGCTCAACGGTTGGAATGTCGGGCTCATAATCACGAGCTAACGAGTTCGATTTCCGGACTGGGTTGTGTATTGTGTTCTTGAGCAAGACATTTTATTTCACGTTGCTGTAGAAATGAGTTGCAACGTTAATGGTGCCAAGCAGCATTGGCCTTTGTCTTTCCGTTGGACAACATCGGTGGCGCGGAGAAAAGAGGCCGGTATGCATGTGCAACTGATGGTCTCCCCTAAGACGACCTTGCCCGGACTTGTGCCTCGGAAGATAACTTTCTTGGTGAAATCCCAGGATCATTCATCACCGATGAAGGCCTTTACCGTATACATACATATATATCTACACAAAAACATATATATATATATATATGTATATGTAAATGTATATGTATATATATATATATATATACATATATATAAATATTATTTTAGGAAAATTAATCCACCCAAAATACTAGGTATTGAATCAGTATTTCCTTGGATGAAACCATCCCCTCATGACATTATCACGACCTCTAATCGAATTATATGCATATATATATATATATATATATATGCATGCATCTGTGTGTGTGTTTGTCCTTGTGCGGAGTGTACATACACATATACTATATATAGACACACAAATGTATTACATGCACAAATCTACTACGTATATTTTGTATATGTGACTAAAACACGCTAAAGATATATTCTATGTACTTTTATGCACTTACAAAGGCACAATGAATTAAGCGACTGAATAGTGTTGAACTGAACTTTCACAATTTAAATGTTATACATTTTATGACTCATATAATGATGTTCTATTCTATTTGCTACTACTACTACTACTACTACTGCTGCTGCTGCTGCTGCTCAGCTTCTGCTGCTCAGCTTCTGCTGCGCAGCTTCTGCTGCTGCTGCTGCTGCTGCTGCTTCTACTATCACTAAGTGAGTCCCGACATAAAATGTATCCAATGTATATTTTGTTTGGAAATGAGGACATTTGTTTACACATAGTGTTATTCTCTTTTCCTTCTCGTTATTGAACTCGCGTACCATTGTTGACTATAATTAAACATGGTAACATAACATACTTTTAACGCTGTTCCTTTATTTTATGCGATACTTGGTGTTAGTGGACAAGAAAAAAATAATTCTTTACTGTTCATTTCCTCTGTACAAAAAGTCAAATGATATCAGTCAATAAATGCATTATATTACCAATTGATCAGTTATTCAGTATTAAGTTGTTACCGTTTCATTAGACTAATTACAATCCTCTGTAAAATTCAGATTATGTAAATTCGAAAAATAATCGATATTTAACCTCTATGCGTTAAGATTCTAGATGAACAATGTAAACGACTTAAACCTGGACGGTTATCTGGCGCTACTAGTATCATATTTCATCATAATTTTGTGCTGCTAGTATTATATTCAGGAGTATCAAACAGCTAAGATGTGTATGTGTGTAAAACAGCTTGCCAAATATAAAATTAGCATAAATCAAATAACGTCACGTAAGTAAATGAATGCTGAAACCGAGGGATTTCGAAGTCATACAGGTTCTAACATGGATTCAGTCTTAAATAGAAAGTGATCTTTGTGTCACCAATGAAGAGAAAAAGGCTTATTTTACAGACATCAACAAAAAAATTCGTAATCAAAGTACTGTGATAGGGAGAAATGTATATTCCCCGGAAATACGTTATGATCACTCTGAGAATTAAGGTGTTTTTTCCCCCTTTTTTTATGAACTTGATGAACGACGAAAACATTGAAAAACAAGACGGAGAAGAGAACAAATAAAGAATGGTAGTTTAAAGGAAATAAAGGAGAATGGATATACATCGAGTTGAACCTATGTCAAGTAAAAGATTTAAGGGATAAAATTATTTTAAAATATGAAAACTGGTAGTCTGAAGGAGATTAAGAAGATTACTACTAAAGTCTTCTATCATAAGAACCTCTGGAACAATGAAAAAAACTATAAAGTAAGACCTTCAAGTTTAAGTGTACCAAATTAGACGGGATATACCACGACAAAGAATAGCGGTGGGAAATAATATTGAAGTGTATAGTGTTACTGAGAACAAAAATTTAGAAGCTGAGTGGCAACATTATATATATATAATATGATTAATGGTGTAGAATGAAGAGGTTCAGAAATGACAACGGAAAAGTACAGAAAAAGAGCAGAATATGAATGGTGGAATAGAATAAACATACAGTATATATGCATAACACTCTCTCCCCACCCCTCGCTCTCTCTCTCTCTCTCTCTCTCACACACACACACACACACTGTCTCTCTCTCTTTCCCTCTCTTTCTCTCTCTCTCTCACACACTGTCTCTCTCTCTCTTTCTCTCTCTCTCTCTCTCTCTCTCTCTCACTCTCTCTCTCTCTCTCTCTTTGTTTATGCACACACACATATGCATCTGTAAGACAAGGAAATATTAATTGGATAGGAGAGGGAGCTTGGTGACAAAATATTTTAATTATTTCCCATCTAGTTTGATATAGAGTCTCAGCAAGCTATATTCTTCTGCTCGTCTCATGAAACTTACCTCTTATTATTTGTCCTTTGTTATAATTATCGTAAGAAGCCATTTCAGATATGTCTCTCATTATTTTTCTGATACTGTATCTAATTCTGCGTCAACAGAAAATTATCAATGCAAAACAGGAATTTCCGTCACTCAGTGTAGAAGTATATGTTATTTTCTATCTTTTTAGTTAATATTTCTACCAAATGCAGGAATCTCGCGCTACATCAAGGTAATCAATTACCACTTGCATCTCACAGGCCTCGCATACTCCCTGCCGTCTGTGGACACATGTTCTTCATTCAGAACAATCCAACCGTTTAATTTATATAATTACAAACAGCGTTTCAAAACATGTATAAGAGCAGGAAATCAGAAAGAAATATAAATGCAGGAAAATTACGTTAATGAAAAATATTTACACAGAAATCGAATAAGGGAAACGTTGAACGCTAATCCATGTATTTACAAGGAGTTCATATAAAGTGAATCAATTTGTTAGAAAAATTGTCATTATATTGTATCAAATACTTCCTTATTTGATATGATCTTTCGAAGATAAATTATCTCAGATGTTTACATTCAGGTCTTATCTGCTTATTGTATTGAGTATTAGATAGCGTAAACATTAGTGTATTATTGAAAAATTTAACTTAATAATTTAGGTGCACATACCTTATTGCTTTGGGTTTTATTGTTGTTCGTATTGCTAATATTTATTTAATCATAAATGGTGGGAAAATAATTGAATAGTTAATGTAACAAACGCATTCAAATACGTAGTTACCTTGCTATATTTCTAGTTTATCTCTTTACAGTTTCGGATTTCTTTTCTTTCTTATTGACAAAAACCAAACATACTGAAATGGAACTAAGCGAGTGTTGTGTTCACACACACAAGAAACAAAGAAGTGTTTTTCAATTTATTTGGACCATTTTTCAAATTATACAATAAAAGACATTGCGCCTGTGCGCAATAGGTATTTACGCCAAATACTACTGCAAAATATATAAGAGGAAGTTTGTCTTAATTTAATAATAAAAAGAGTAATTGAGGCCTTGCATATAACTCAACGTGTTTAAATTACTCATTGAGACATTTTCATATTCCTTGCAAAGTAGGTAGTAAGAAAATTGTGAACTTCAAAAACTGTCATATTTCCACCCATGTAAATCAGAGCATTAGTTGCTATGTAATAAATCATTTTCTAAATGGATTTCACACTAACACTCAAACACACACACACTCACACACGCATACACACACACACACATACACACACACACACACACACACACACACGCACACACACATACACAGGCACACACACACATACAGAACTCGATTGATGCACACTTAAAATAAACAGATTAAAAGAGTGTAAATAGATATGAAATATGTTAGTTGTTCCATGAAATCTTATATACAAACATAGATATTAATCTTTATCTTAATGTCTTTGTAAAGACAAAAGCACTATCAATGTGATATGCTGAATGTAGCACACATAACAGTGTATGAAAACAATTTAGTTACAACGGAAGGGAAATGAAACTAAATCAGTCGTATTTTATATCCACTTTATAGTTATGATAATGAATGTAAAAAGCTGACAATAAGTTCTAAGAGCAAATTTATTGTCTGCAAATACCTTACGTAAAGGACAGAGTGTGAGAGAGAGATAAATGGAGTGAGACGGAGACAGATAGTGGGAGAGTGCGAGAAAGAACGACACACCTAACAAGTATATGCTTATTTCTTTCCGTACATAAGTTCGCACACACGTATACACAAACATACAAACGCGCGCGCACACGCACACACACACATATATATATATATATGTATGTATACACACACACACACTCACACACACACACTCACACACACACACACACACACACACACACACATATATATATATATATATATATATATATATATATATATATATAATCTATATAAGGGCATTATAT
>NC_068981.1:140918817-140919907 GCF_001194135.2 Octopus bimaculoides | reverse complement strand
ATATATATATATATAAGGTGGTGGTATGTTATAAACTTAATGTGAGTCCCATGAAAGAGAATGATACTACTGCTTTTTAGCCCTTATTTCCCCTTTTGTAAACATAAGGACACAGGAAATGTGACAAGGCCGACAGGAAGCGGTGCTTCCAAGAGCTAAATAGCAATAGTATTATTCTCTTTCATGGGACTATTACATTAAGTTGACAACATACCACCACTTTATAGTGTTACTACTGTAAAATTTCTTTGAGAGATTTATAAATGTATTACATACTCTTACTCTTTACACTTATACTCTTTTGCGTGTTTCAGTAATTTGACTGTGGTCATACTGGCGCACCGCCTTAAGACATTATTCAAATTGAAACATAGCGATGAATTCAGAGTTGAAATTTTGTGGGGGAAAAAAAGAGCCCAAGATGACTTCGTGATGCAGCAGACCGAAGGTTTTGATGCCGTTCGAATGAATGAGAAATGAAGTATTTATATATTAGTTTGAAATTTTAATTCAGTGATAGCTATATTTGATTAACAATTAACTTTGCTGGACTGGAAGTGTAACATTTTACTGGGATTTACTAACAGGTGGCGACCAAACTGATGCCTAATTTGTGTCTATGTTTTCTTGTCACCTAAGACTAAAAAATATTTTTAATTGTCACGGATTCCTAAACCAATTAATATTTTCAATTAGTCGTTTTGCCTTTTAATTCTTTTCTATCTACTTTTGATCATTTTTAGATTGCCTCTGATTGAAAACTAATTTTAATTAGTCTTTATTGCATCGAATTCGATGATTAATCATTGACGTTTTTGTTTTATTCTTCCGTATTTAATTATTAAATTACTTGCTCCGAACTTCTTACATTATTATTGTACAGATTAGTTTATTTTTACTCTGAATAATGATTTTTATGTTTTATGTAATCTGTTGTCAATCCTCTCCCGTTAGGAATAGAAAATAAGTACACATCTGTAAACACCAAAACAACATCAAAATATAATACAAGACTAAATGTGTATGCATTCCTTAAATCACAAATATACATGCGTGTGTATGTGTAAATATATATATATATATATATATA
>NC_068981.1:140915080-140918807 GCF_001194135.2 Octopus bimaculoides | reverse complement strand
GTGTGTGTGTGTGTGTGTGTGTATGTGTGTGTGTGTGTGTGTACGTGTGTATATATGTGTGTGCGTACTGGCATGTATAACATCTATAATCTGTATACAAACATAGACTTGAACAATTCTGATATGGTTTTCTGTATCACAATCGACTCTATGTCCGTTGGGACCTCACCCGATTACCTAACTTACCGTGTGACATCAGTACTTGCTTCTTATCTTTATTGTTCCAAAATAGGGATGAATAACCCAGGATTAATATCATAGCGACACCCTTGAACCAGACTACTGTGTTTTCATCTCGTCTCTTAGGTAGTATTAAATACTGTTTGTTGATATGTCGTAGGAGAAAATCATTTTACATTATTACATTGCCACAAATTCTTCGTTCCGCAAGTTCGTTCATATTTATTTACTTATTTATTTGTATGCGTAACAATACAAAATGGCGTATTTGTTTTTATGTTTGATGGTGAGAGGGCTCGTGTTGAAGGGTGATTGTTTGCACTCAACACATTAAATTTATGCTTTATTTATTAGCTTTTTTTGTTTAACAATACCAATATTTTATGTTTGTGTAATTATAGTTAAAATAAAATCTATTTTGCTGCATATACCCTTTTTCATCCCACACATCCTGTGGGCTCTCGGATGTGTGGGATTTGTTTCATTTAAGATGGGTTGGTTTGTAAATTTCTGAAAGCAAAAAGGCCAGAGTTACTTAAAATAACAGCTCCCACATGCAGTGTAAATTTTCGTAGGGAACAAATATTATTGGTTTCGGATATCTGTTGCTTGGAATGGTAAGCGAAAACTGGATGGTAGACTTCTTCATAAACTATTATCAAATGCATGTAAAGACTTCTGATATAAAACAGTTATGTTATAAACATAGTTAATCGCGAATGATTTTATAAAACTTACACTTGGAAGAATTCAAAATACTTAAAGTACAAAATTTTCACAACTTTTAACGTATACATATTCGTGTGCAATTAGGAAAATGGGTGATAAAATAACCAATATTTACATAATATTTAATATGCATATTAAAAACTATTTTCACTTGTATTCACAGGATATCCCACTCTCCTGAATAAGCTTCCACTGTATTCTCAAATTATTTTCTATAAGTTCTCCATGAAAGATAGGGCCGAATCTTTTGAATTTTTGAAATGCAGTTTCAAACTCATGCTGTTTATCCCATATTTATATTAGTATTTCATGATTTATAAACTATGCTTCCTTATAACAGAACAGTTAGATTGTCAACCATGCGTGTGCCATGTTCAGGGAAAATAGAAATATCTATTAGGATCTGTGTACTGGCCAAAAATGTGTCACATCTTAGTAAATGCTGGGTGATTTTGTAACCAGAGAGATTTAAGATATGCCTTGGTGTTGCGCTCCTTAGATGTAACTAAGGTGAATGTGTCTGAAACAAAGAAACTTTAAACGAGATAAAGGTTAGATATCGATTTAGATTTGATATAATTTGAACAAAGTAGATGACAGCAGAAAAATACATGCCTCACTGCTCAGAGAATCAGTTCACACCGAAGTCGTAGCCAGGAAGTATATCCCACATATATAGCCGTGCAATCAACCATACACTTTCATATTGGTTGAAACTTTTAACGCAAGGCCATCATTTTCGGGGTAAGAGCTAAGTCGATTACATCGACCCTAGCGCTCGGTGGAATATGAACTCAAAAAGTGAAGATGGACGAAACGCCGCTAAATATTTCACACGCGTGCTAAGAACTCTGGAAGCACTCAGCCTTACCACAAACATTGACGTGTGTTCATTATCAGAATATAGGTACTCTTAGGCGGCGAGCTGGCAGAAACGTTAGCATGCCGGGCGAATTGTTTCGCGGTATTTCGTCTGTCGTTACTTTCTGAGTTCAAATCCCGCCGAGGTCCACTTTGCCTTTCATCCTTTTGGGGTCGATAAATTAAGTACGAGTTGCGTACTTGCGTCGATCTAATCGACTGGACCCCTCCCCCAAAAATTTCGGGCTTTATTCCTAGAGTAGAAAAGAATATTAGCACTCAAACATAAGCATTTTGCTATAAATTTACTATCGTTACAAATAGGTATATAAAGCAAAATGTTATTGTTTTTTTATTAGAATGTGAATATAATCCATTCATCGTTAATTGGTGATATATATATAATTTTTTCTTGAAATAAAATCAACGTTAGGAGTATGATTTTTGCATATTGTAATGACTTGCTATTCCTTTTTCATTCTCTATTATCATGGTATTATCATGTGTTACATTCGATTTTGATCTGTGTTGAAATCTGTTTACGCATTTAAATTTTTATAAAATAAAGAATGCTTGAAATATGAGCGTTTGTCTCTTGATTATAATAATCTACATTTTACTTTCATTAAGTTAATTATGCATTGTTATTCCGTTAAATTTGTGAATGGAACTGAAGAAATTGTGCGACCTCTAAGCTAGAGGGGAGTCAGGATAGAAATAACCTGCTTATTCCTTTTTTTATGTGTACATTGCCCAGAGTCTTAAAAATCCCCCAGTACAGAAAATGTACAATCTATACTTCACATGTTTTATCCAACTCCGAAGTGGAATAGAACGCCTCACCAGCATCTGATAACATTTGATTTTAAGTACTAGATACAGGAATATGTAGCTGTCACAAAAAAGCAACCCAAGCAACACGTTACATTACACCTTACATACAGAGAATACGAAAAAAACGTACTCATGCAAATATATTCCTAATGAGATATACTAAAGGACAAAATACACACATGAGTAGAACGATCCGAAACAGAAATATTTATATCGGCAAAATGATATTATCAGAATAATGTTCTCATACCGACGACTTCAAATGACGCATACAATAATTTCCATGGAGCAGCACTGATACGACGTAAGATCATATCTTATTTTCAAACGTAGTATATTTATTTTTATCTGCATTAAGTTCTCAATTCCTGTAATTTATTGAACATATATCCTGAGGCTTTTGGAAAATATCGAGGGAAATTAATTATTTAAAACTACTACCAACACAGAGACTTATGCATATCTTCAATGTTTGAGCACTTGCTGCATTTGAGCAATGAGACAAAACTCTGCACTGAATTCGTTAAAAGTGCTGGTTCCTTCATATTGCGTAAACCAATTAAATAGCTCAGTTTATCAAATACATTGATTGTGGTCGATTATTGTAATTTGGCTTCAACAAAATGCCCTCATTGTCTTACTTTTATTTACTTCCACATTTTCAAAGTTTTCTGATGAGGCTAAAAGAGCCGACATTCTCTGCTACTTTATTTTCGCATGCGCAAGATAAAATATTGGATTTAAATATTATGTATAAATTTTTCTTAAGCACGTAAACCAGGATTCTTTAAAATATTCAGGATGTATACACCTGAATTATTTATCATGTAAGAATTTTATCATAGCTTATGGTTGGTTCAAAAATACGTTTATTTCCTACATGTGTTGCCAGGAACTTTAATGGATATAAAAATTGTTCCGCTGATATTCTTAGTTGGAAATTTAGGATATACTGCATGGTTTTAGAATGTATACGAATTAGTAAATGGCGCAGGGAATAGGTATTAAGATGTTCTTTAAGAAATGTCTTATTACAAGTACAAAATCATGAAATATGACTCGAATGACAATTTTATATAGACGTTACATTCAACTGGAAAGATCTAATAATTAATCCGATTTA
>NC_068981.1:140912817-140915043 GCF_001194135.2 Octopus bimaculoides | reverse complement strand
TATATATATATATACTTGATGTAGAAATATGCTGTTCTTTCGGAAATACCTTCAACAACCGGTTAGAAAATCAGCTGCTACTCACTAGGCCGGCCTACATGATATCAGTTTCAAATTTATGTAGAAGGTAGCGATTTTAGGGAAGTCGATTACATCGACCCCAGAGTTCAACTGGTTCTTATTTTATCGACCTCGAAAGGATGAAAGGCAAAGTCGACTTTGCGAAATTTGACCTCAGAACATAAAGACAGACGAAACGCCGCTAAGCATTTTACCCGGCATGCTCACGATCCTGCCAGCTCGGCGCCTTCGCGACCACATCATATTGTAGTAACTTTTCCTTCAATTACCATGCTATTGTAATCACAAAATTTGAAGATTAAGTATGCAAAGAAAACTACTACTAATATAAGAAGTAAGGAAAACAAGATGACCAGGTCTAGGAGGTTGTTCGGAAGATATATATTTCACACACAGTAATATTCATCACATGGTAAAAGACCCCAGAGAATGACAGTGACTACAAATCCACACAAGACTTAACCTAAAAATTCATTTAGGTGTCTTAAAGAAAGTAGATTCAAGTTACATATTTAATTCGAATAATAGAGGTAGCCCCTAAGTTATATGGAAATGACAAAGAAAAAGACACTTTATCAATTCGGATTATATACTTTCAGCTCCAAGTTAATCAACCTGAATAGAGAGAAGAATTTATTTAAGTAGTTTATCGATATAACAGCGCTGTTTTCTATAGAAAATGATTACCATGGCTAGAACATTGGTTCTTCTGCAAGGGAAATAAGGCCAGCGACCGAATCAAATTATACGCAAAATTTCCCTGATCTGTTTTACATTATCCGTTGTGTGGGATGAATCGATATTCGATAACATTACAAATAACAATAGAAGTCTGCACTACAACAGTTTTGTATACAGATTATGCTTTGAAATTTTTGTACGCTATATATTTTTTATGTTGCACTTAAGTTATTTTCGCTTCTTTACACAACCTTCATCGTATAAACTGTATCTATTAAAGTCATTAATATTTGATGATCAATTACTAACAAATCTGCATAAGTTCATTCTTTAGAAATTGCTACAACATTAATAACGTTTCATTGAATTTCGTGATAATTAACTGATATAAGAATGACATTTTACTGTAAATGGAGATGACATGTAAATGTCATTATTTATAGATTTGTTATTTTGTATAAATATGTATATTTACTGAATCACGGGGACACATTATGAGATAAGAAACGCGAGAATCACTTGAATGAAATCACACACACATGCACACGCACGGGTACAACCACCTATCAATCACACATACATATGGATAATTACATATGTATATATATACACACACATTTATATTTATATATACACACACACATTTATATTTATATATACACACACACAAAATGCTTTTTTTTTTTCAAGTTATCAAATCCGCAAACAATGCTTCGGTCGGCATGAGGTTATAGTAGAAGATATTTTTCAAGGTGTCAGACAGTGGGACTGAACCCGAGACCATGTTGTTTAGAAGTACAATACAGACACATATGTACATATGTGTGTTTGTGTGTGTGTGTGTGTGTGTGTGTGTGTGTGTGTGTGTGTGTGTGTGTGTGTGTGTGTGTGTGTGTGTGTGTGTGTGTGTGTGTGTGTGTGTGTGTGGGTGTGTGTACTAAAGCGTTACGCGGCATGTAACGGGGATTTTGGGAAGTATATTTTTGCCACAGCCGGAATTTGATTAAGTTTATATTATGATTATTTTATGTGCACTCTACTTCTTCATATTACACTTAGATCCAACGGGTTAAAAATAGTATTGTAGCAATTGTATGATACATTTATCTCAAACACTCACTCATAAATTATCAATTTGGTTGATGCCCTACTAATTGATACAAAAAAATTTATTCTGCTAAAGAAGAGCATACTTGAAAAGTATCTAAAGAAAATATTCATGACAATAAATATTAAATATTGTGGATATTCTTTCAGCTACAACCAACGTCTCTGGCATCATCTCCTAATTTAATTTCTCTCACACTGTGTGTGTAGCGTTCATTTATTCTCTGTCTGTCACTAAACGTAGTAAATGCATCATCCTGCACATCTCATGTTTTCTCTTTGTGTATCTCACCGTTTTACTCAAACACACGCACACACACACACACACACACACAAACGCAAACACACAACCACACC
>NC_068981.1:140909459-140912703 GCF_001194135.2 Octopus bimaculoides | reverse complement strand
ATATATATATATATATATATGTGTGTGTGTGTGTGTGTGTGTGTGAATGTGTATGTATATATATATATATATATATATATATATATACATATATGTATGTGTATATGTATGTAATTATATATATGTATGTATGTGTGTGTATACACACAAATACTTCCCTGCAATATACATACATACACACATACACCTTGTATGCGTGTGAACAATATGCCTGTAATCGCCAGAGGTTAGACTGAGGGTCGCACACGATAAACGTTCAATTTACTAAAATATACTTCTCAACGTAAATGGTAGACTAAGACCAAAATATGGTAGGAAGGTTTTTCTCAATGCGGAGAGAAGATAATTACCAGAAATAATTAATAAATTTTCAATAAAAGACAAGTCAGCTTATAATTTGTTTAAATATTACTTAAACATAAACAGTAGTAACAACGGAAGTTAGATAATTCTAATAGCAATTTAAAAGTATAAACTATCACTGCTATTTAATTTAACGTAACATTAATGCCGACGAATGAACTGTAACAAAAATTCCATATATTCCGAGAGTAAAGCAATGTTCAGTGATTAACAATATGTTAATTATATCCGCAGGTACGGAAAATACTTGAATTGTTTCTAATTAGTATGGCCTAATTAGAGTTGCATACAACTTGACAACCATTACTGAAACCATGTCTATGTCAAGATCGTAGGCGTGTTGGCATAGAAGCTAAACCGGTTCAGATAAAAAATTTTACAATATCTGAATGAATGTCTTTTCTGTTCGATTTTACTTTTAAACAGTGTGTCTCTTAGCTTCAATTTTATTGTCATGTCACTTACCGAGTTGGTTTAACTTTCGCTTTCTCTTTCTTAGTTACACCACGCAATGCTTTATACACACACAGGCATCCACACACACACACACGCACGCACACACACACACACACTATCACACTGGTATGTGAAGACATTTGGTAATTGAATAGAAGAAGTCTACCAAAAGCCAAATGTATTTTATAAATAGGTAATAGCTTGTTTCATCGTTTTCGGTGAACTTTGTTATCAAATTATTCTATGTATCCAACTTGAGCTTTAATACCGGACTGGAATCTTTTGTTATGCCGTTATTAAATAGCCCTTATATATTTCGAACATCATCTTTACAATGGTGACCTTCAGTGAAGCTATTGTATTGTGAGGGAGTCAATAACTCTCCCTTTTAACAGTACTCCAAACGTAGTAATCCATGCGATTTAAATGTGGAGACTATGGAGGCTACAACTCATACGAGATCATAAATAATGTCTGAGATCTTTTCTCGTGATACGCGGACATTATGTGAGTGTATCTCGTTTGTTGAAGCACACATATCTATTTGCTACATACTTCATCTTTCACGGCGTAGCAATTGTCTCCAGCATAACAACGTATCCGAAGGCATAAATTCTAAGATCCTTGTGGAAAGATGTGACATGGCCGTCATTAGTCATCACCCCACATCACAGTTGCTGCAAACTCAGTACGAATGAATCTTGGATTATTAAAAAGACAAGCAAAGAACCATTTGCCTTTTAACCACATAGTCTTTATATAATTCTTGGGAAAATTTTCTCTCTACATAGAAAAGCCAAAGCATGTCATATTTGCGAGTGTTTTTAGATTCGTTAAAGAACTGGTTGGCACGGATCAAATGCTTTTTCAGCGTTTATATTTTTTTGCAAATATGAATTAATTTATCCGCAAAATATATGGTTTTAGCGAACTTCTTCCTGCACTACACTTTTGACAGTCTACGCTGACAACTGAAGATCTTTGGTGGTGGACCTTGTTGCAGTTCTTGGTTCATATTCAAAAGTTTTGAATATGATGCATTAACTGCGGTCACCTAATAGTGTCAGAACATCAGGAATTTGTGCACGAAAGATCTTAGAAAATTGGCAATTTCCGCATCATTGTTTTCAGCATACATAGTAACAATGACTCCAAATCTTTTAGCTTCTTGTATGATTATATATGCATGGCGCGGTGGAACTAGAAAACACTTAATTGATTGAAAAGATTAATACACTGATAATTCAGTATCCTCAAATAATCCGCCCAAGCTGATTATATATATACACACGCATGCAACTAAACATACACACACGTCTACTTAGTAACAAATATACATCTTTAGACGTGTGTGTATGGGTGCGTGTGTGTTTATGTGCGTGTATCTGATGTGTGTGTTTGCGTGCGTGGAAGGAGTCTGCTAGTAATATTCTTAAGTGTGTGAAAGTGTATTACGAGCTTACAGTCAAAACATGTTAATTTGAATTTCAGTGTGTGCCAAAAGTAACTGAAGGGATTCAATTTTTGATAACTTCCTTAACTTAACCAATGTTGATGCAATATCAAGGACACAGTGAAAATTCATATGTACGACTCAAAGTTTGCAACACTACTACATCGCATATGAAAAAATGACATCCCTTTAATGGCATCCTTTTTCGGGTTCGCAATTCCGTGCTCTTTCCAAAACTTGTACCGTAATGCCCTCAAAAGTTTCAGACCTCACTTCCCTGATTTCTCTATTGATGTTCTCCTTCAGTTGCATCGGAGTCTCCGGTTTGTTGACGTAAATCCTCTCTTTTAGGAATCGCAATAAAAAATTCGGGCTAGTCAAGTCGCAAGAACGTGAAGGCCAATTGACATTGTCTTAGCGGGAGATTACTCTCTCTCCAAAGCACTGCCGTAGCAACTGCATTTTTTCTCTTGAGCAGTGTTGCCCCATATAGCTGAAACTATGGGTGATGTCTACTTCGAATAGTCTTCACGTTCCCGAGAATGGATTAGTTCCGATATTTTTTCTTGTGGGAATACCCGAAAGAGAGGGTTTAAAATCTACATACCGGAGATCCGGGTGCAACCGAAGGAGAACATCAATAAAGAAATCAGAGAATTGGGGTCTATAACTCTTGAGGGTGTTATGGTGCATGTTTTGGAAAAGCACAGGCGTGCGAACCCGAAAATGGATGACATTTAAGCAATGTAATTTTTCGTTTCTGAAGTAGAGATATTGCGAAATATCATCAGTATATAGTAATTTTCATTATATCCTTTATATTATATCAAGCTTCCATGCATTGTGTCACGGTGCTGTTTTTCTCACAGACGGTGCCCAACTGACCCTACTAATCAACCAAATCAACAACAAACACATCGCATACGCGAAATTGAAAATATGAAACGGTGGCAATCTACCCATCCTACCCTG
>NC_068981.1:140906654-140909315 GCF_001194135.2 Octopus bimaculoides | reverse complement strand
TATATATATATATATATATATATATATGCATTTTGCTTTACGTTTCAGTGCGTGGACTGCGGCCATGCTGGTGTACCGCCGTTTATTTTGCTACACTTTCACTGAACTTCCTCTGGTCGTTCATATTTGGTAGATGTGGGTGTTTGACCTTGTTGCCTTCATCTGTGTTTCTTGCCTTCAGGTAGGTTCATCTAGAACTTTTGACCGAAGGAGATCTAGTTTTGCTTTGAAAAAGGCTGCATCCATGCAATGCAGTTCTCTGAAGCTTTGTAGAAGGATATTGATGAGCTGGGCGCCTTTAAAACTAAAGCTGTTTCAATACCTCTTCTTGTACCCCAAAAGCAATGTTGGGATTTGTGATACTATGAAGTGACGATCCGTCATGCTGTTTATATAACTTTAATTCAAGTTTTTCTAGGATTTTCCTGGTCTCTTTTACTACATATTCTCCCGCCTTCGCTCCAGGTAATAGAGTTTTAACTCATTCTGTCCCTCCCAGTAGATGACATATCACATTGTGGTAATCTGTATTGTGTAGCTTTGCTGGATTGCTTCGAGTTCTGTCGTTAATTTTACACTGTTTGGTGATCACGGTTAGGATCAGCAATCCAGACGACTGAGGACGAAAATCCTCCAAGAGACCATCAAAGTTACCATTTCTTAAGTTTTTAAAGTTCGAAGGATCCATCGGGCCAAGCGTCTGATTTTATTGCTAACATGATAACGTGCACCTGGAAAGATGCATCATTACTCATATCGATGCCTCCTGGACCCGTGTATTCTATCTGCTTTTCATTGACCTTCATATGTCGGTACTGCAGGTCTTGGAATTTTCTAACATTACACTGCTTGTTATTTTTCTCAGCCCACCTGTATATTGCGTCCAACATATGTTATACTTGTGCAACATCTCTAGGGTTCTGTATCTTCTGAGAGACTTTTGTATCGTCTACATAACTAGCAAGGGTGGCTACCTGAGCAGTAGAGAGCATGTCAGAAAGGGCCACTATGAACAGCAGCGACCCCAGGACAGTGCCCTAAGGAACACCTCTCATTCTTTGTGTTTTTTCGGAGGTGGCCCCATTGACCACCACTACCTGAATTCTATCTTTTAGGAAGTCATGTGGCCATTCTCCAAGCTTTCCGACTATGCCAAGATTACGCAGTTTGGGACAAATCATAAATTGGTCGAATTTGTCAAAGACTTTTGCAAAGTCGATTAAGATCACGTCCACATTTGAATTGTTAAGCAGCGTTTTAGCATCCAGTCGTAATCCTGAAAGAGCTGTGTATATACATACATCATATCATATCATATAAGTAGTGATTTACATTTACAGAAACGTGCGTCTGTTTTGTTTGTGTGTGCATTCAAATTTGGGATGAATTTTCTTAACTCTTTCCTTTCTCTCCCCTTATACACGCGCGTGCACATACACACACACACACACACATACACACACTCTCTCTCTCTCTCACACACAACCACACACAGACACACACACACACACACACATATATATATATATATATATATATATATATATATATGCAAGAGATAAACAGTAAGAAAGAGAAAGAGAGAGATAGTTAGATAACTAGATAGTTCGATTTATAGTTAGGTAGAGAGCAAGAGATTAATACCATTACAAGTGTGTATGTGAGTATATGTATTATAAGTGTTCATGTGTGTTTGCAAATCGTATCTTTAAATATCAGTGCATTTACTGCTTGCAAACCGTAGGGAAATTTCCAAATCAAAATATTTAAATAACAATATTGCATATAATAAATTATCAAGTAGAAAAATAATGAATGACTAAATATGCAAATACATACAACAAATATGTAAATAAATATAGCAATCTATACCACCAACACCCAAACAACACCAAAACGACCCTTCAAAATTTTAGAAAACTAAGAATACAACTGCATACAAGAAAAATATAAATACATACTCTAAAAAGTATAACAAAACTATAAAAGTATAACTAAACATTACCAACATAATAATAAGATTAACAATAAAAGTAATGCATAAAACAAAGAATAACAAAAAAAAAATAATGATCATATAACAATAATAATAAGTCATAATAATAAAACCAAATGCAATTAAGCCAAGGTTTGGTAAGATCATCATAGAGCTCTTCCAATTAGATTTTATTATCGCATCAAAATCAAAAACAACTGCAAGAACAAAAACATATACAAAAATGATAACGCACAAAAAATTTTAAAGAAAACACGAAAAATAAACACTAATTATATTTGCCGTAAAATCGATATTTTAAACATTGATTTCTTCACTTTGCTTTTGGGTATCAGTAAAAAAAAAAAAAAAAATTCGATTTACGCTCGATAAGACATCGTTTTCTTTTAATTTTATTTTATTTTTAATTCATTCATCCGTTTGCTCATTTTTTTTCACTTTCATTTCTCTTCTATATTATTTAAGCCGATTTTTTTTTATATATAATTTCCATGTTTTTTTTAATGCTGGGTACGAAGCTCTATTCATTTATTTTCCACTATAATGTTTATGATATTGACTTCTTGTCTTTTACGTTGTACTTGTTATTTTCCATGTTCAACATACACACACTCATACATACAGTATACATAAGCACTTATATAGACACATGTATATATATATAT
>NC_068981.1:140900859-140906274 GCF_001194135.2 Octopus bimaculoides | reverse complement strand
TATATATATATTGATACACATATACAGACATTTATACCCTAACGTATACATGTACACATATGGGTACATACTTCTGTGTGTTCTATTATGTGTCTGTAGAGATATATGCGCAAGTGATTTTGTTTGAGGGTGAATTTTGTGTGTATATGTGTACTATTCTTTAATTTGTGGTAATATGTGCAAAATATAAATAAATTCAAAATGACATATAAAATATTAAAAAAAACAAGTAATGTTAATTTGATCAAAAACTCAACGTCCCGTTCATTATTTGTTTTCATTAATCGTGTTTTCCTCAGCAATGTAATCAAATGAATACATGAGATAAAACGATAGAAAAAAAAAGAATTAGTAGAAAAGGAAAGCAGCAAACAAAAAATATAATGTAAGATACGGGCAAAAACATTTCATAATATTCGTAAAAATATTATCGATTACTTTTAGAGGTGCAAGCCCGCACATTTTCAAACAGAGAACTGTCGATCTTATCAACCATTGTCCTTAAATATTACTTATTCACAGGACCCGGAATTGTGAAATGCAATATTGCTATGTGGTATCGTAATTCAATGGAAATATCCACTGTCTCCTACTCTTCAAATACCCTTTCCAGCAGATTTTCGATGAGCCACCTTCAAAACAGTAAAGACGCAAAAGTTCCTATTTTTCTGAAAATGGATCCAATGGATAGTGCACTCACGTCCTTCTCACAGTACAATGTTGTTGATCTTGTGAAGACATAGAAAAAGAATGTGTGCTCTACCATACTATTCTACTATTCCTTTACTTCATTCATTCCTGAAAAATGAAAATCTATGGCGAGTTTGGTGATATTCGAACTGAAAATGCAATAATTTCACACAAATATCGTAAGAAAGTTTTCCATGTACCATTAAATCCGCTGTCATGGAAATATATTGTGTAAAATGAGAAGCAATCCACAATCCTAATTTTGATTTCAAATTTAAACAGAAGGCCAGGATTGTCGAGATTAGAAGTATGTTGATTACATGAACACCAGAACTCAACAGGCACTCGTTTTATCGAGGCGAAGTCGACCTCGCTGGAATTTGAACTCAGAAAGTAATGACGGATGAAATACCGCGAAGTATTTTACTCTGCAGCTTGCCGCCTTATTCCATAATCATCATGTTAAATGTCTGTAGTACAGAATTCTTTATATTCATTTCTGCTCGTAATGTTAAATTATTTCATGAGCACATGGTAACACGTTATGGCGGACAAAATGTTCATATTCACCACAGTAATAACATGGTTCTCAATTTTAAGAACCCTGTAGTAATGGGCGCAATAAATATATTTCGGTAGAGTTGAAATCTGGAAGTAAAAGTTTACATGTACATAGAGGACAAATTATTTTCTCACTTCATCGATATGGGTATGCTTTTGTTTGATTTTGCCGGACTTGTCTGTCATCCTAACTTGCACTCTTGGAATTTAAACATTTAATTTTAATTTCTTCGCTATTTGCATTGCTCCTTTTTACCTTTATTTATTTATTTACATTGCTTTTTATTTCTATAGTTATTGTACATTGTCATCATGTCTTGTTTGAAGAGCTATTTTTTCAAAATTATCTCCGGTTTGGGAATGCAAAATGGCTTTTATATTAGATATATTTTGTCTACAAAATTTTTAACGTGTATTTTTTGTATTACCATTTCTTCTGAGATTGTTGCAGAACAACGTGCATGAGGTTTATGGACACATTCCCTTTCCTGTGTTAGTCTTCAGGAGTGGTAATTTACTAATTTTTTTGTCTGTGTATACGTTTCTTAAATAATTACTTTTCACTCTCCTGTTTTCATACTTCCTCTAAGTTAAACTAAACTAGCTATCCACATCCCCAAATTGAAATATGTATTTGCATTGCTTTTTTTTTAATTTTGGGGCATGGGACTTAATTCCTCCTATAAGCGACAAATGCGTCTATTCAACGTTAATGTCTTCGCGTGATATTTATTTCGTTATTAATGCGAAGATCAGCAGTACATAAAGGAGCATAAAATCTTAAATGTTTGCCACTCAACAGTTTTAAAAAATGTCGATAATTTTTTACTGGCGTATGCTATTTTATTGGCTGCTGATTTCGGCGTATATTTGGTTTGGGGATTCTCTATTTCATATTGGCCAGCAATATGCGTTATCTTGGGACTGTAATTAATGAACTGATGTGTTGAATTGACGCAATATATTCATTTGCTTCTTCCCAATCTCCCAATGTTTTGAAATTGCTTACCGCAGTTTCTTTCACTGCACGTTTTATATTGGTTCCATTGCTGGGGCTATAATTCAATCATATTCAATAACATTTTCGCTCATTTCTGTGCAATGCTAAGATGCTTTTTTTTACATATTATCCGCATAGTTCAGAGTTACATGATTCGGCGGCCAGTTTTATAAGTACAGTTTTAGTACGGCATTTTCAAATACTATATGTAGATTACGTTTTATTTTGTCCAGTGTATGTGTTGTGAGTGCTTTTACATTCTAACAATTCTCAGTTATATATTCCTTGGTTTACTTGAATGTATATTGTTTTGTGCTCTGCACAATTCTAAAAGATTACTTTTTACAATATTTTGTTGTAGTTTTACAATACACAATATGTTATAACTCTCATGTTTTAGAAGTTGCCTATATACCTGAATTTGTGTTAAATACAATCATTTTCGGTTGAAGGATGGGTGGATTATCCTGTTTGAAATCATTATTTTCTAGTCCTTCCTTCTCTAGTCTTCGTAATTGAATATTTCCCTGAGTAAAATGTTGCAACATATTACTTGGCAAGCTAGCAGTATTAAGGCTTAATATTAAGAGTAAAACATAATAACACATGGTGTTATATTTTCAAGTGGATTTTTGCTTTTCTATTTTCAGTAATATTTATTGTTAAGAATGAATTTATGAATTGCAGTCTGTCTACTATATTGATTTCATGTATCATTCATTCATTAGAATACTGCATAGCACTTGCTCCACCTTTCAGCGCTCTAAATTATCCTCGAGTGTCTGGCTGGCAAAGCGCAGACATGAGCCACCCGAAAAGGATAAAACCACACGAAAACCTCCGAAATGGTAACTAACAAACGTACATAGGTGGGTTGATTCTTTAAATATCTTGCGCACTGCACACCAGTCAACGAAATCATTCGGCACATTCAGTGTCCGAGCATTGTGTTGATGTCGAAAAGTTCCTCTCACATGTAGATCGCCTGACGAATTTACCCTTCTGCCTCTCCCACCAGTATGAAAAGGTAGTTTCCATCTAGATTGTGGCTTTGGTAACAGAGGTGGACAAGACTAAATGGGATGAATACATTTGCCTTGTGATTTGGCTAACCTCTTGTAAAATTTTTGTGAGATTCATTCAAAAACAAAATTGTGGGGAGCGAGGAAGTGCAACCTCACAGAATGTTTTTTTAAAGATTAATGACGATGACACGGAGAGTCTGAGTGAATAGGTTTGCTATGCATGCACCCGTATATTGAGGTTGACCGCGGTTTTCTGGGATTTTTGTATCATAGGAATTCAGAGTTCTGCTTCTCAGGAATTATTTCAATTTTAAAGTTAGTTATTGGGGGATTTTTTTCGGATATTTTAAATTATGTAAACCCTGCATTGTGTTATTCAGTATTATCTTTATGAACTCTTAGTTGTTAATAAAGAAAATATTGTTACCATGATGACAGTTATTATTATAAAGGAGGCGAAAGGTGGATAGTTAACAGAATCGTTAGCACCCCGAGCAAAATGCGTAGCGACAATACGTCCACCTCCACATTCTCAGTTCAAATTCTGCCGAGGTTGACTTTATATTTCATCCTTTCGTAGCCGCTAAAATACGTATCAGCTGCGCACTAGGTTCCATACAATCAACTTACTCCTCCCCTAAAATTTCTGGCCGTGTGCTAAAATATGAGACCATTATTAAGAAGGCGGGCCAAAATGTTTAGCTGTGTTTCCTCCGATTCTTTCCTTTCTAACCCTACCATTGTCAGCTTTACTTTTCATCCTTTGGGGGTCGATTAGGCGCCACGTAATTACTTGGATAGGGGTAATAGGCTTACTGATTCCCCTGATATTACTGGCCTTGTCCCGAAATTTTAAATGATCATTATTGTTGTTGTGAAAGCGGCGAGCTCGCATAATCGTTAGCACACGGGGCACAATTCATAGCGGCATTTCATCTGTACTTACATTCTGAGTTTAAATCCAGCCAAAGTCAACTTTGCTTTTCTCCTTTCGAGATCGATTGATTGTGTACCAGCTGAATACTGGGTACGATGTAAATTACTTAGCCTCACCCTGAAACTTGCTGACCTTGTATCAAAATTGGGAACTATAAATATCATTACGGTTGTTGTTATTATGCATGCAAGCAAAAATGGCGTATAAAACTTGCCCCTAGTTTTAACGCTTCAATGTTATATCCTTCTATAATCAACTTCCCTTTTTGATCTCTAGTTTCGGTAATATACACTTGGAGTCAAGTATTGGTGTCGATGGTATCGACCAATCACGTTGTCTCAAAACTTCTGGGTACCATTATAACCCTTACTAACATACATCTTCATGCAGACTTTGCATTGCTGGCGTTTGTTGAGGATTTAGACCCAGACACATAATGAAATGTTCTAGATTCCAATGTGATAAGTAGAAGTTTCAGTTCACCCTAGATATTGAATACTAATTGGAAAAGCATGAATATCGCAACACCATTTTCATATATAATTTAGCATGTATTTTTATCTACTGATTAGTACAGATATTATTATCTGCTGATTCTCTGGTTTGTGTTTCACTGAGCCGAATGCAGTATTTTATTCTCTCTTTGTACTCAAAGAATCAAAACATGTATAAATATTTCCTATCACTAAAATCATGTTTGATTTGCATATATAAAAGCAATTAGCAATTTTTACATAAAAAAATTGATAAAACTCAACTATATTATACAAAAAACTTATTACTGTTGTAGAAGCCTAATTAAATCTATAATCACAAAGTAAAGTATAATAGGAAACTTCAAATATGTAGAGAGAATTAACCGTAAAACAAAAACATTAAGGAAAAAGATGAAACATAACAAGTATCATTTGAATGCTTTTACAATATAATTTTTCTCAGTTTCTGTATATTCTTCTCTGCAATTGCTTTGTTCCAGTCTGTTGCTCTTTTGCTTTGGAACCATACGCTTATTTGCTTCAATAAACAGTCAAATTTAACTAATAACGTTTGTTCTGCTTTATGTTTTTGTTTGCAAATATTTTAATAGAATGTAAACTCACGCATACATACGCATACATACATACACATATATACATACATGCATACATACATACATATATACATACATACATACATACATACATACATATATATATATATAT
>NC_068981.1:140899467-140900374 GCF_001194135.2 Octopus bimaculoides | reverse complement strand
ATATATATATATATATATACAGAGTGTAATGTGTAAATTGTCACCAGTTTACTTTTTGTTCATTATTTGTTTTTGATTTTGTCAACTACACAGTATAGTAGGGTCAGTTGGTCACCGTCTGGGAAAAAAGAAGTACCATGACCCAATTCACTCTGCCAGAAATTTGGAAATGACATGCTGTACTACTTGACATTCCTGCCAGAAGCTCCAAAACAAACATTTCGGAGTGTTTGGATGTAAATCTGAGGACACATGCAATCTAAGGACATGCACCGAGAATTATAAATATCACACATCCAGGTATCATCATAGTGTTTGGAGTAATCGCTACTCATTATGACGTTGTGCCTCCATTCATCTCCCCACACGGCTTCAGACTCAACACGGAGGCCTACATCAAGTACCTGAAGGATGTAGTGCTGCCCCGTGACAAGATGGTAGCTGTTGGAAGACTATATGTCTGGCAACAGGAATCTGCACCATGCCACACAAGTAGAAGAATCTATTCACGACTGTCAGACAATTTCTGCGACCACATCGCCCCTACGATCGGGTTATCTAACTACCCAGACTGTAACCTACTTGATTATTATGTTCGTGGTACAGTTCAGCTAGAGACCAAAAAACTCTTTCTAATACCAAAAATGAACCGAAGGCAGGATCATGCCAGCATTCAACAGCTTAAACAAGGACACCGTCCAGAAAGGTTGCAGGAAATTCCGAAGTCGTGTGGAGGCCGTGGTTGAAGCCAATGGTGATTTTATTGAGTAAATTTACACTCTTGTATTTCAAGATATTTTTATGTAATTTTGGTAAGTATATCTGTTAAAGTGAGATGTCATTGTTATTTTCCTTATTGCGTAATTTAGACAATATATATCTTATATGATATATATGCATATATATA
>NC_068981.1:140896511-140899021 GCF_001194135.2 Octopus bimaculoides | reverse complement strand
TATATATATATATATATTCCTTTTGCAAGTGTTTTGATGTGAAATCGTGTATTGAAACAAATATTGTTGCATTTGGGGGATGGTCATGTTGCCAGTTTAGCCAATAAAAAACACACGCACTATATATTTGGTATTAATTTGCTTCGGCTTTATTTTATATTACATTAATCGTATTTCGGCCAGAGTTCTTTCGTCACACTTCTGTGACCTCATCAGTTGTCCTTTGCTTTCTTCCTTCCTACCTGTGTGTCTTTCCTTACTAACGATCAGCCATTTTGCATTTTGTATTCCTATTGCATTTGTCTTTGTTTTCGCATGCATATCCCCTATGTGTGTCTATGTTTAGTAAGTTCGTGTGTGTGTATGGGGAGTGTATGTATTATCTGTATCCCCTATTTATACACGTTCGTTTAATTTGTTTTTATTTATTTGTTTAAGTGTTTATGTCTACTTATTATTTTTTGTAATTCTTTCTTTTTTCATATTTAATTTAATTTAATTTTGTTAACGAATATAGTTATTTAATTCCATTTGTTTATCTGTGTATTGTATCATATTTTGTTCATATTGTTATCAGTTTATGGGGATTTTATTCTGTCATATATTGTGGTGTGTTGGGGTGTGTGCTAGTGTTCCATTCCAGTTTCCTATTGAGGCTAGCTTTATCTTCTATTATATGTGAGGCTCACTCAACAACATAGAAGTTAAAATCGTGTCAATACATAGAACAGACGCAACGCTTAGACAAATTACAGAAGCTACGTTCCCCTTGGTTGGGGATTAATCAAAACACGAATCTAACAATCATAAGTTGAACAATCTAACCACCATTACAATTTATGTACTAAACTCATAAATATTTAGTAAGACAAATATCAGTGATTACATCTTTAAATGTTCAGTTTTAATTTAAAAAATGTTGCTTTCCGCAACAACATCGAATCTGAACAAAGAGATGACAGTTCTATATGGTCAGATTTAATACATACTCCAGCAACATCGAAAACGATGGGTCGCTGGTGCTTCATCGCAGACCTTCCAACTTGTACTTACCTTCACATGCGTCAATATTCTTGTTTTATCTAGGTCATTCGGAAGTAAACTTCGGAAGTAAACTTTCGTCAGATATTTCGTTTCACGGCGGATGAAACATTTCCCTAGGCTGTTTCCAGTGATAAACTCGTACTCAGTTCAGTTGCATTGTGCAATTTGATGATAGAGATTTTGCCTTTGGTTGACTAGTGTTATGAGCAACGCATCGATTTTTTTAAACATAACAATGTTGTGATTGGAGCGAAACATTTATGGCTAAGTGAAGTTGTATTCTCAAATACATATCGCATGGTTTGTGTGTGGTGAACGCCTGCTTGTGTGTATACGCACGTCTACATATAACTGCATGTGTATACGTGTATGTACGTTTATATAAAGATTTACATTTACATAGACACTCCACAAACACAGATGCACACCACACACGTCTATATGTGTGTCTATATATATATATATATGTATATATATATATATATATATAAACCTTTGAGTTTAGAAACAATTATGCAATATGTGTAAGAGCTTATAGACAGTTATGCAATATGTATAAGTTTATTTCTTGATTTGAAGCACACGATTCTCTTCACTCTTGAATACATCGATGGATTTTATTCTCTTGTGCCTATATTCCTTTGTTCTTGATAGACCCTAAGGATTCTTGAAAGAAATAAGTCCGTTTCAAACATAAGCGCCATCTTGTCATTTTAGTAGAGGCATATAATCCACATCCTTGGCACTAGTATTTAATCGACACTTAATTTTTGGACCTTAGAAAGGATGCATGTCAAACTTGACTGCGCCTGAATCTCACCACAAAAAAAATGAATGGCCAAATATTATATCGCGAAGTTTCTTGCTCGACTTTGTACCAATTGAACAGTTCTAATTTGTTTTTATTTTTTCCTTAATTCTACACATACTGGACATGAAGAAATTATGTTCAAAATTATCGAAAAACACATTTGGTGCCATAAATATGTGACGAATTTTTGTTTTGTGTAATTTATTGAAATTTGTGTTTACAAACAAATAGCATCTCAATAATCTAGCCTGATCCATAATTTATAGTTTTTCCATTAATATAATTCTTCTCTCAAAGTTTCCGCAAGGTTGAATATCTTGCCAGATTGAATTAATTATATTTTTCTCTCTTGTGCTGTGCAGCATTGTTTTATTTTAATGAATGTTTAGATAATGTTTACAAAATATTAATTAAATAGAAGAAACGATGCATAGACAATTGTTAACATTGAGAAAATTCATTCTAATGGCAAATGCTTAGTGCAAATATTATTTTATTGATACATCTTACCAAGAATGGAAACCAAGATTTTCTGCATGCTTTCTCCTCGTGAAAGTAATGCAATGAATGTTTTTTGCGTAACATATCTATGCACATACACACACACAATTTTATTAGCATATATATATATATATATATATATATATATATATAT
>NC_068981.1:140893423-140896501 GCF_001194135.2 Octopus bimaculoides | reverse complement strand
AATTTTATTAGCATATATATATATATATATATATATATATATATAGCAACTTATGTTATGACTATCTCTTTCACTCTCTCTCACGCTCTCTTCCTTTCTGCATATATGTCCCTTCCACATACGTTTCTACTTCCGATTAATACTTATTTTTGAATAACAAGCACACTAACGAAATATTCACTTTTTACATTCAAACAATATTAAAGCAACTCTCTGTCAATTTCCGTTAATAACTGAAGTGCTGTTTGCAATTTCGCCCCACATTTAACAAAACGTAGTAAATTAATAGACACATTAATAGGGCTTTTTCGTCATATCTCAGGTGGATCTTTTAGCTAGGCATATTATACGTAGTACCTTATATCATTATTTACTGCTTCGATAGTGACAAAGAGCTTAATCTGGGGTAGACACCACAGGCACTGCTTTCGGAAGTTTCCTACTGTAGCTCCTTAACTTTCATTCATCTTCTGAGTTAAATTTATTTTAATATTGATATTCTTTTCTACTCTAGGCACAAGGCTCGAAATATTTCGGGAGGGGCCAGTCGATAAGATCGACCCCAGTACGTAACTGGTATTTAATCTATCGACACCGAAGGGATGAAAGGCGGAATTGTCTTAATATTCACACTAAAGCATGTAACATGGTGTCATATTGCATTGCCTATAATTGATAGTATATATATTTGATGAAAGTGCAAAATATTATGCCACTATTACTTTGTATTGAATAGATTTGCATTGAATTAATTAAATACCATACTCTTTAACCCACACGGGTTCCTCGGCTCTGTTTCCGGCTACAAAGTATCGGAATTCTGTAATAAATATCATATTATTGAGTAAAATAAAAGTTGCAAATACACTAAGAAGTACAATCCATCCTGTTCAAATACAAAATTCGTAAAGGGAAAGAAACACAAAAAAGAACTGAATGTATCTTTTTTTCTATTGTTGAATAATATATTTATAGAGAGAGAGCTGAAAATAAAGAACATTTTGAGATTAAGGACGAATTAATTGTATTTGTCATATAACACCGACATTTAAGTTGCATGTTGGTGAGTGGCTTTTGTTAGATCTTCGGTCCAATTAATATATGATGGGCATTTTAATTGCTTATACTGGAGAACTACATGTTTCAATTGTTGTTGACGGAAAAAGTAAGATTTTAATAGTTGATGCATTAAAAGGTTGGCAGATTTATTTCCTGAAATGTTGCGTTTAATAGTGTGTCTTCAAATTATATTATTGCCTACTATAAGTGGAAATACAACAGACTTACTTTGTAATAAAGGATGATACCATCCTTCGAAATTAACAGCTAATGCCGTTACGAAAACAAAAGTCTAATGTTCAGTTATGTTCAGCTACTGTATAAATTATGCAAATTTGTAGCCTAGAGCGATAACTGAGATAAGAAATGAATAGATGCTGCGTCATTTGCAAACAAGTTTGGTATATATATAAAATACAACAGTAAAATTTTATGAGTAATTTACATTAGCTACTTGAATGTTTGAGAATGAGAAAACCCACTACATTTCTGGAAGACAGTAAGGGATGTGAAATCCCTATATTGCTTAACCATACCATTGAGCATATTTTACATTCTTCTATAACCGTTGACAAACCATTTAATTATTGCATAAAAATCTAGAGGAAGATTTCCCACGCTGCTAACTGGCTTGTTAGACATTTCATTAATATATGTCACAGTAAATAGGAACATACGTTGCAGCCTCTAAAAATATCAAAACAGGACTATCACGTCTGAGGCTACTTTGCCCATATGTCCGTTGATAATCTCATACTAAACTAGGAGAAACAAAGTGCGTTGTATGATTTAGGTGTACTTAATTACATTTCATGGACCACCACCTACCTACCTCTGTGCTTTTATTATACTTTTTAGATAGCACATAATTTTAAACTATCAGCATTTATGTATTAAACAACAAGCCTCTCTTTCTGGTTCAGACGTAATTAGTATTTAATTACGTATATTTTACTAATTACTGTTTCGTCCCTCTGAAATCATATTTTACTGTAGTGAAAGATGAAAAAAAAAGAGAAAACAATAAGAAGTCTTCTACTGTAATAACAAGCAAATTTTAACAACGATAATCTAATTGAACATCAAAATATTTGAGCTTCAAAAGCCAACTAATTAATACATTACAACAGAATAGTTTTATTTAGGTTATAGCCGCAAATGAATATCAGGAGAGCTGTCTGGACGTTTGCTTAATATTTTTGGCAAAAGCATAACCAGCTTAGTATTCAGGAACCAGGAATAAACCATGTCATTATGAAGTTTGTGTCGCAATCAATTCCTTCTTTTTTTCGATGTTTTTATATCACTCTACATATCGTTCTCTAAAATAGCACCGAATGTAGCAAAATATTACTTGTGAAATGTGGTAAACAGAATATATGCAGGGGACCCAAATAGAAGTTTCGTTCTTTTCTATCTCATTATATGTCTATATATTCCTCTAACCACCCTACATATACCAAGCTCCCCATCACCTACTCTCAATTTCTCCCTCTGCGCAGGCTCTGCAGTGACAACCATGACTTTGAGACTCAGTCCCAACTCATGTCTCGCCACTTCATTCTTCGTGGATATCCCCTCACAACCATCCACACAGCCCTTGCCAGAGCACGTTCCGCCGACCGTGCTCTGCTTTCTCTTGCTGCAACCGACTCGCCGTTGCTCGTCCCCCATTTCCCCTAACTTACCGCCTCTCCATCCTGCCACTGCAACGCACAATCCTCCGAGACTTTCGTCCACTCCAGTTCGACCCCTCTACCACGCCATCACCCCAACCTACCCCTTCTCTCCTTCAAAGGTGCCCACAACCTGCGTGTCACCCTGGTCCACAATTTCTTCCCTAACCACACCGCCGAAACGGGCTCGTTAATTTCTCAATTAAACGTGGATATTCTGTTAGAATAAACTTCACTGCAGTAGTTACCATTAGAGAATGAAACTTTCATATGGGCTTTTGGTCTAAAATACTTATTTTCTTTTATCGCTAACAGGGAGTTAATTCCCCAAGATCTCCAGCAC
>NC_068981.1:140881914-140892590 GCF_001194135.2 Octopus bimaculoides | reverse complement strand
TATATATATATATATATATGCTTGCGTATGTATGCATGTATATATGTTTGTCATTATCTCCCTCTATGTCTGTATATATAATCGCCGTACTACTAATAGTTTTCAGTATATCGATACTGTCTCGTCTTTGTTCAGGACGAGCATTCATACGATCATATATTCCAGTCGTCAGATATCATATGCTCTTGAGCCTCATGTTACATTACTCAATACAATTTGTCCTCCTTCGTTTAGAGGTTGTTATTCCAAACCCATTTAGCTGTAATGCAAATGGAACTTATTCTTTAGAGAGGAAAACCTAATATGCAACGAACACTTGAAATATATTCCACTGATCATACCATGAGAACGTTTTCATATATAGTAATATACCAAGATGATATATTGGCCTTTACTTGTTGATGTTATATATTTGGGAACAGCTGCGTAGTATATTACTCTATAATCTTCGATACATATTCTCGTATGTCCGGTTAATTACATAATTGTTTAGCCATTCATCTCTTAAATTAGTCATAACACACATACGAGTAATTGAATATGATTTATGATAAGTTATAATCATTTAAATCAACCCAATACTTCAACGTTGTATTATTTATTTGTGTTTGGAAGGATGAAATGCAGAATTGATTCTGGTGGTATTTGAACTGGAAAACCAAAATTTCTACATTTTATCGGAAGCTCTATTATTTCAAATTTTGGCACAGAGCTAACAATATTCAATCTGTGTTCAACTGGTACTTATTTTATGGACCCCGTAAGGCTGAAATGCAAAGTCGGGCTCTGCCTTACTGGGACCCCTATTAATGATACGGGTTCCAGTCAACCATCCATTTTCAAGGAAGCATTTCTTCCTACCTGAACCATAAGATCCGAACATATCTATAAATTATATACCAAAAGTGTCATATGACAGCAAGTTACCAAACATTATTTGCATTCAGTGAAATGCTTCTACTCCTGTTCAATGCGTTATTTTAGATATGTATTGATATTTGCACATCGTGGGCATGCAATATTACCTCAGTTTTATTGAATCTAGTGTAAATCCTCATATTTTTGACCACAAGAAAGCCTTTCACCTCTTTCTAACTAGAAGGAATCCATACATTCCAAACCTTCATTTCTTTTGTAGAGATATGCTGAATATAATATTCCCAATAAGTGCTCAATAGAAGAAATAATGATGTTGCTATATGAAAGTGGCTTCGATCCTTAAAAAAATGAATTGAATCCAATTGTCAGAGCGAGCAGTGTTAAGCGGAGACATATTTTTTATTACACATTGCAATATATCCTTATGCCCAAGAGTCAAAGACCGTTTCGAAGAAGGCATAGTCAATATCAATCGATCATTTCCAGTTGTTTTCATTCTATTCTAATATATTTGTTAAGATCCCCCTTTCAAATGGGGAAAACTATTTTCATCTTTACAATCATCTATCTGCAAGGGGAAATATGAATGGATAAATCACATAATATTCTTTGACTAATATCAAACGTTTATTTATTTTTTTTTCTTTTATCACATTTCCAATTCGATTAATATGCACAACTTGGCCATATTGAGAATATGCTATTATGCGGAACATAAAATACGTAATAGTAACTTTGAAGATCTCCCAGCGAGCATTTAACTAATCGTATCATAATATAACGGTATTGGAATTTAACTATTTGTTACCGGCGTAGAATAACGGAATAGTAAAATGAATTGCCCATACAACATTATACATATAAAGGAAAAAAAAACCTCTCGGCTTATGTATGATGATTCATTTAGTAATATGATGCAGTATGATTGGAGAACTCCTGGGAACATGAGATACTTAAACTCCACCATTCACAGAGAATTCTCATTGAAAATGTACGGAGTAGATTATACATTACCTATCTAGAAGTTAGTTACTAAACTCACTTTAAGACTCTTGTGATGTATACCGTGACACGAGATACCAGAGGTACACGTTTTCTTTAATATGACTGAAAGATAAGATACAAATCATGCGAATTAGGTTTATGATAATGGTTATGAACGTGAGAACGTAACTTAACATAATAATTGTACATAACACCAAACAAATTACAAAACCACTTATGTCTTTTATCCGGAATAATTTCATATCGACAAAGGAACGCTTCATGAGTATGGAGAATTACTATTAACTTTGCAGTACAATAGATTTAATGTAATATGATATACTCCTTGAAATGCAGCTGGGAAGATAAATTATTCCCTTTGTCTTATTTTATAACAACAACAATGTAGATGATGATGAAGATGATGATTTAAAATTTACCCCTGTGCAGGATGTGTGGCAGCAGAAACAAAACAATCTCACGTATTGTGACAGAGTGTAGCAAGCTGGCCAAAAAGCAGGCTAAATCGTGTACTGGAGGCTATGTAAAAAGTCTGACCTGAACAAAACACGAAAATGGCAAGAACATGAACCAGAAAGTCACCGAGAACAAGGAGCATAAGATATGAGGAATCTTATATTCCAATGCGACTCCCTAATCGAGACTCGGAGGTAGATAAAGGAAAACAGGAAACCAATACATAGAGATGCACAAAGAACTAAAAAAGTTGGAAACGTACTGATTGCTAAAAGACGAAATTGCAAGAATATGGAATATGTGGAGAGTGTCTATCATTCCAGTAGTTATAGAGGCACTCGGAGCACTAACAACTAAGTTCGAGAAATATGTCAAAGAAATCGGAATTGACATGAGAACAGAGCAAGCCCAAAAATCTGCTCTACTGGGGACAACTAGGATTTTGAGATTGGTACTTGGATGTACGATGTCTTCTAAGATAACTGACGACCAAGTATCAAAGCTTAAAATGTGCTAAAAGAGAGGCTTTGAGACCTCTGAGTGCAAGTTGCTATTCCCTCTCACTGAATCTACTAGAACAAAACAGGACCGACCATTCTGAGAAGTAAAACAGCAACAATAATAATAATAACAATAATAATAATGATGGTGATAATAATAATAATTATTAAATTATTATTATTATTATTATTATTATTATTATTATTATTATTATCATCATCATCATCATCATCATTATCATCATCATCATCATCATCATCATCCTCATCATCATCATCATCATCATCATCATCATCATCATCATCATCATTATTATTATTATTATTATTATTATAGTTGTTGTTGTTGTTGTTGTTTTCTACCAGTAAATATCCTGTTTGCCACGTATGTGGAAGTTATAGACTGGAATACTCGCAGAGTCAATGTACGAACATTTGGAAACAAATGGAGTCCTGCCACATGAGTGACATAGACAGACTGTATATACCAAGAAGATGAGGGGGAAGAGGACTTACTGGATGCGAACACAGCATTAGAGCAGAAGAAAACAACACAGCATTATTAGAAGTAAGAAGGTCAGGGCTTGTGTAGAATGAAGGATTGCAAAGATAAAGCATTATACAAGAAATTGAAAACGAATGAAACTGAATATAGGTGGGTAAAAAACGAATGGATAGTCAATTTCTTAGGGATGTTAAAGATAAGAAATACAGAGAAAAAAACATGACTAAAAGTGATGACTAAAAGTGATTTAAAACCGGAAACGGAGGCTCTAATCTGTGTTTCCCAAGAGCAAGCACTAAGAACATATTACATAAAATATAGAATGGACAGCACATCAGAAAGTGATAAGTGCAGCATCTATAGACAAAACGGTGAAACGGAATAGCATATTAGCAGCCAATATACGCCACTAACCCAGAAGGAATATAAGAGACCCCACCACAATATAGCCATGCTTGTCCATTGGACACTTTGCAAAAGCATGGACTTGACAGAGCAAAAAATTGTGCGACCACAAACCTGAAGGCACTGTGGAAAATAGAAATGCAAAGATCCTATAGGATTTTATGATTCAGTGCGAACATGAGATAGAGAATAAGATGCCGGACATAGTCTTAATTGAGAGAGAAAACAAACCATACTGGACCATAGACATAGCATGCCCAGCTGACAACAAGGTATGCGATAAGGAAGATAGAAAAGTCGAGAGATATGACAGCTTAGCTTGGGAAGTTAAGCAGTTGTGGTCGATAAAAAAAGGTAGCAGTAGTACCAATAATTGTCGGATCCCTGTGAGCAGTGAGCAAAATCTCGAGAAGTACGTGGAACAAATAGGGGCTGCAATAAGGGTGCAGCACTTTCAGAAAACAGCACTGCTTGGAACCGCTCGAATACTCCGGCAGGTGCTCGAAAATTAAGAGGTGTTACCTTAGTTCACTGGTAATGAACAGCTGACACTGCAATACATCTCTAGTGTTAGAAGCTGTGCAAAGTAATAATAATAATAATAATAATAATAATAATAATAATAATAATAATAATAATAATAATAATAATAATAATAATAATAATAATAATAATAATAATAATAATAATAATAATAATAATAATAATAATAATAATAATAATGTACAAATGCAAAACGAAAGTCAAACATAAAATAATAATAATAATAATAAATGGAATAATCGCCAGCTTTGAAAGGAATATGCACCAGCTTTGACAGCGGTGTATTTTTACCTACACTGTGTTACGAAGGAATAATAATAATAATAATAATAATAATAATAATAATAATAATAATAATAATAATAATAATAATAATAATAATAATAATAATAATAATAATAATAATGATGATAATGATAATAATAATAATAATAATAATAATAATAATAATAATAATAATAATAATAATAATAATAATAATAATAATAATAATGATAATAATAATGAATGTGTTAACTGCAAGCGTAAAGAGACAGAATGCTGCCAGAGGACTGATTAGTATAGACCATTGTATAAGGAGTGAAAGCAGAATGCTTGCCAGGTATTTGATAAAGAGTGACGAAGATTTGCAGTAATATACGCGGACACATTTATAAATTTAAATGTTGTAGGTAGAAGGATGGTGGTAATGATTATCACTGTGGTTATGGAGGCGACACAATGCAAGCACATTATTTATATGTACGTGTATGTACATACATGTGCACGTGTATATGCAAATAAAGAATGGAAGAGAGAGGTGGGATCTCAGTAACAACTCTCGTAGTAACCCCACGAACGACTCATGTAATTATGATGCAACGCAACAAGAGAATGCAGCTATAGCCGATTATTGTGAAGGTTTCCCACCCGGCACGTCCGAAACCGCCCGCATCTCACAAAAGATCACATACATGGTGTGCCGAAAAACAGACATAAGTAGGCGAAGGAAGAGTACGATACACTTATGGAATGTCATGAAAAGGCAAAGCTGGAAATAAGTTGCGAAGTAGGCCGGCGAACCTTGAAATTTAGGATGGAAAATGACATGTGCTAAATGTCAGAAAATAGACTAATGAACCAAGTGAGAGTGATTATGAGGAAGGGTTACTTAACTGGAGTAGAAATACCTCAGATTACGGACAGTCTGAGAGACCCTGCAGATCAGCTGTAAAGGATGGTCGGAGTTGAACACAGAGAAGTAAGAGTTGAAAGCAAGGAGAAAGGTAGGCAGGAGGAACAGGGGAATGGTAATGGGGTTGTTAATGATGAGGAATGTTATACAGTGAACCCTGATATTGTTATAGGTGTACATGCAGGGCAAATGAACCAACTAGATAATGACAACTCACTAACTTGATGAATGCTCCAGAAGAAAAAAATCTCCATGAATATAAGAAAGGTAGAGAGGAGTATGATAAACAAAGTAATACAAAAGATAAATACTGTTATAGCATACATCGAGACGGAGGTCATAACACCAACAAGAGATCGTCTCCGTCCTATTGCACTACTTGATGAACAGAAATTACAACTTAAGAGAATAAAAAATGGTGGAGTAAAAGAACCATGGTGGAAACGACGTATTGAAAAGGACGTAATGCTGGCAAGGTAAGGTCTAGGAAAAAGTGAGGAATGGTTAAGAGAGAACTAAAAAAATGGAAAAATACCAAGCGAGAAAGACTGAAGAAGAACTATCAAATAAGGAAGAAAAGCTTTGATGCAGTAATAGAGTAGTTAAAGCAGAGGATCATGGAAAAACGGCAGAAGATTAGAAGATTTGTGAACAGAAATAAGCACTTCGAGGAGAACAGATTGTTAAAAAATGTTCCGAAGCAATTCTTCCGAACGTTAGTAGGAGACAATGGGGAATATGTTGCTCCTGATGCAAATCAAACCAAGGAGGCAAAGGACAATTAAATATCCACATACATCCCGATTCACTTTGCTCACAGAAGTACTACAGAAAATGCACCTCTCTCCTATAGGTGCATGCTAAATATAGGTTCATATCGCTAGACACGGCATCTTCCGTTCTACACTTCCATTACTTTCCGAATGGAATTTGAAAACCTGGATGAGGGATTGATTGAAGATAAAGTGTTTTTCTCTGTCTGTTCCTACCTATCCTCTGTGGGTTTTCATTTTATTGAGGCGGGTTCAAGTTGCGGCAGTTTTGGTAGTAGATTTTCTTTGTCGATTTGCCTCTGCTTGGTGTGTGTATGTGTATGCGGGTGTGTGTGTGTGTGTGTATGTGTGTGTGTGTGTGTGTGTGTGTGTGTGTGTGTGGGTGTGTGTGTGTTTGGAGTTGAGTGCATTTGTACCTTTAAAATAATAATTAAATAATACACCACATCTCAACGAACTGCACAAAAGTGATCTTCGTGTGTCCGTTTTTTTTTTTATTTACTTGTTTGTCCCTCCTCCTGGCAATATTTCCAAGACTGTTGCTTTACTTGTTTATGTTGATGGTGGTGCTCTCCTGTCAATTTCCTTCGTAGATCAAGTTTCCTCTCTCTAGATTTTTTTTATATCGAGTACAAAATCACTGAAGTGGTATTTCGCAACACACGCATAGCATCTTGGTTGTCAGTACGCAAACACAAAACGCTGTTCTGAATGATTGCGAAGGTAGATAATTCCTGGAAACTTTCATTTAGTTTGGTCAGGAAAACAATTTTTCATAGTGGTTCCAGACATAAATTTCTACTCCCTTCGTTTTACGGTGAACTTCAGTGCTGGAAAATCCCGGTACCATTTATCTACCACTGAGTTACTTATGTATTTCTGTAGTTGTTATTGTTCTGTAGTTCGAAGCCAGATAATATCAATCAGATTTATAGCAGACGCGTTTCTATCAGTCCATACTAGAACGTATAACCTATAATTTGTTCTTTCTGCCATTACATGGTCTATGCTAAGCTGAGTACTCTTCCCAACATTCTGGCATGCAGTGCTTAATTGTATGGTTACAGTATGACAGTTTGTGCATGTCATTTTCTCTGTATTCTAAGTCTATTTCTGTCCATGTGAAGAAATTTCAGCTTGTCAAAGCAGAGGAAGTGAAGTGAACTCTAGAGAATAACAATTGCTTTTCCTCTCCAATTTTGATTACTGACAATAATTCCGATAGAAAGGTTCCCGGTAATGACGTTGTAGATGCTGCTGCAATCTCCATGTGCACAAAGTATTTCTGCTGTTTATGTTCCTTTAGAATCAGCTGAAGAGAAGCGTTTTAGGGTATTGTCGATAAGTACGTGTGTATACATAATAAGTGAATACACACATTTATCTATATTTATGTGTACACACACACATATATATGCATACACACACACACACACACACACACACACACACACACATATATATATATATATATATATATATATATATATATATATATATATATATATATATATATATATATATATATATATACATACACATATATTTGTGTGTGTGTGCATGTGCCTGTGTTAGCACGTGGTGTGTGTGTGTGTGTATGTGTGTGTGTATGTGTGTATGTGTGTGTGTGTGTACGTGCGTACGTGTGTATTCTTTATTCTTTTTCATTGTGTGGATTCAATATATATTTATTGATATCGGATTTATAGGTTGAAATCAGAAGCTGTGTCATTCACATACACAAGTGATCTTTCATTTTTATTAATTTTCATTCGTTTTATTGGTGTTTCGCAGGTATGTTTTCTGCACAATTTACGATTTTCCAAAATGCGTCCTTTTATCGTTGTAATATAAGTTTGATTGTTGTGGGGATGGAACCGTGGAAGGAATGTTGTGCCATAATTCATGAAAAAAGAAGTAATAAATATTTTAATAGCGTTGTTTCTTCACCTTCACAAAACATGTTACCAGAGTGTCCGTTAAAGACGTTTGAGCGATTGCTTTCCCGTATTACAATATTTTTCTTACTTGCTCTGGACGCTGCATATAATTGCTATTATCTTCTATATTCCTTGTGTGTGATGTCCTTTTTTTTTTCGTGTGTTATGGCTGTTTGTAATTGGTGATCCTAGGTGTTGATGGTCACAAGAAATAATTGAGGTTTTGACAAATGTTGCATAAAGAATATTGCTTTTGGGACGCGTCCCCCATGCAATTCATGTAGTATTGGAATATTTGAGTGAATGTTCCCGGAGGAAAACTATGATGCTACTGCAATTCATATTTGGCTGTTTTTATTGTTCCGGTAGATTTAGCAATTGATAAATGGAAACACTACAATTTTGAATGGACGGTCAGCTATGTGATCAATCTATAGTCACTAGAAATCATAGCCAGGGATGTTGATGACTGTCATCTTAGTTTCTTACAGAGCTTTAATCGCGTGTTGTCAAAGACAATAAATGGTGATATACGCAAATATATAGTTGATATGGAAGGTGATTGTCTCTTTTTTGCAGCGACAGAAATGTTATTATTGCATTGCAATATGTCTTAGGAGATTTTATTCACAGAACGTAGGTGTCTAGAGTGCACTTTGATGGCTTGTTAGTGGATGAAAAAAAATGTTATTCTATTTATGATAGATTGTGAAAAAGTAACGTGGAGACGTAACCGAAACTTGGAAGAGGGAGGTGAAAAGGCATTAAAAAACAATATTCAGATCACTCATTACCAAATTGGATTGGAAATGATATAATATACGATATTCATGGCTATTATATTGACACATGGACGGAAAGTAACATATTGTCTCATACTGCACCTGAATAAGAGAGTTAATCTTCTATCTCTAATATTTCCGAACTGCCATTGTGATAATGAATAAAAATATTGAAATGTTGCTAAATATTAATTTCTCCGGAAAAAAATTTAAATATGAAAAACTAATAATGCAAGAAACAAAAATATATTATAAATATCGATTTCTAATACGAGTATAAGTCAACGATATATTTTTTTAGCGCAGCGTTACAGACGAATAATTCTATTTGTTATATGACTTGCTCTTAATTTATGGGCCATAGTAGGATTAAATGCTGCTAAATGTTTAATTGATTGCTCCACTGTTTGTAACACACTAAACCACGTAACATATAATTGCTTAAATTAAAAACTGTCTTGCCATATATTCAAGCTGAATCAATATTAGTTGTCTTAATTAAATTATTCTAATGTAAATAATATTAAATATTTATAATTGCAAGAATGATGCTGATACTGCAGCAGAGGTATGTATCATCATCTGTTAAGATACAAGCCTAAGGAGAAATCAGAGACGTATATAATTTCACTGATTGTAATCGAATTATATTACACATAAGTGAGCATTGTGGGCCCACACGCACATTTTTTCTTCAAGTGAGAAAGGGTGTAGAATACGTGCGGGTAGTGTAAATGTATGAGTGTGTAAGATGGGTGGTCCTAGATATCCATGATGAAGAAACTTATTTTAACATAGTGTAGGAATTTTGTTGTTTTTTGTTTATTACTGACTGACGTGAAAAGTGAACGTTTTCCTTACCCAACTTACAATATTCTTAGTATTATGTTACTTTTTGACATTTTGTGGTTCTCAAAGACATATCAGTATGAAATACATTTCATCACGCCGCTTAGTTTAGAGTGTATTTGATATTTTTGTTGGTGTTACATTAGAATTCTACTCTAAGGTATTTTAGAAAGGTTCAGATTGGGTAGGTTATATCATTAAAGTTTTCTTATGCTCATCGTGTGTCTATATATAGTTATATAAACGTAGATAAATTAATCTATGTGACGACATATTGTTAACTATATTTTCAGAGAAAAGCATAAAGCTGATAAATTTTCCATAGATGTATGCGTCAATAAAGAGATATATATGTCTAAATGAAAAAGAAATGTATAAATATGAATTCATATTCAAGCATGCATGTGGATATGTCTATATATTTATATATATTTATACATATATATATTATAACAAATTAAAGGGGTAATTTCTTGAAGGAAGGATAGTGGACTGGCTGGCCGAGGTAGATTCGGTTATGCTTTCAGGTTTGTGTCGATGTAGAATGTTCACTCGTTCATGCATGCACAGTTTGCTAGCATGGTCGAATTTACTACTGGAATATCGTATTGATGAAGGATATTGAGTATTTATCACTCATAATCCATAAACGCGTCTACGATTAACTTCGGAATGGTTAGTTTTCATAGTTTTTTTCATCTTGTTTTTGCCTTTGTGAGTTACAAGTAATGCTATCTGCTGGAGTCTCAGCTTTTTTAGCTGCTATTTCTGAACTTCGGTATATGGTGAAGCAAATATTTGCTGATCCCTTAATTATGTTTATAAATATATATATATTATAACAAATTAAAGGGGTAATTTCTTG
>NC_068981.1:140875648-140880325 GCF_001194135.2 Octopus bimaculoides | reverse complement strand
TGTCAATCGATAGACTGATCGACTTAATATATAGGGAACTACTAGCCCAAAACTATCTTCTTCCGACTGTAAAAGAAACAAACTACCAAAATAAAGAAGAAATGACAAAGGAGGTATTTTGGCGAAGGTAGCAATTTTCATGTAGATTAGGTCATCTATGTTTAACCATCAACCTTGTCATTGCTGGTTCTTACCACGTGTGAATTATACAGCAGTTTCGTGGGAGGGGCTAAGTCAATTACATCAGTCTCGGTCTTTCATTTATCGACCTAAAAGGGCGAAAGGCAAGGTCGACTCCGGTAGCACTTAAACTCAGAACGCAAAGTCGGTAGAAATGCCACTAAGCAGTTTTCCCGGTGTGGTGACGATGTTGCCTGCTCGCCGTCTGACAGTTGAATAATATTGACATCCAGTAAATACGAGATTCATTTGAATGATAAGCGGGAAGAAATGTCTGCCAAATACCAATGTCACTAATAGATTTGATTGTAAAACTGAATTTACAAGCTGCAGTATACTAGCTGTTACATTGGACAGACCAATACAACACTTTCACGTTGCAAACCATGCACTTGCAAAATGAATGCATTGCATAGAGCGCATAGCACAACCTAATAGATAGGGAAATATTAGAAAAAAATAAATAGTTTGTGAAATTTCACAGAAAACTATGAGCAATAATACAATGCCAAAATTAACACGCTATATACACATATACATAGATACTGACATATTTTTTTTTTATATCCTAACTTCAAATTTGGCTATGACAAACAAATGAAAACTTGACAGTCAATAAGCATCTTGCGAAAATTATACATGAATTCAATCAGCATATAAAAAACACGTTAAATTTTCATTTCAATTCTTCATAATGAAAATGTAAATGTTTAGAAAAAACGGATATGGATTTAAGAACCACACAGTTCAAAATCTACTTTTAGAAAAAACTAGGATGAAAATGGAAGTTATATAAAATAGAGATACAAGTTCAACATAGTTGTGTATCTAATGACCCACGCATTTACACACGCAAACAAAAACATGTGTCTGTTTGTGTGAGGGGACGAGTGTGTGTATGTTTATGTATGTGCGTGTGGTGGAGGCACTAAGTATAATGCATCTACTTCTTGAACTTATACACATGTCTAGTTCTGCATACTTTTTACCTTGACGCATGACTGAAGCCAAACAATGAGAAGCTTCTATGCCGAGCCAGATTTAGTGTCTGCAATACGTGTTCATCTCCACCTACATTCTCCTCATCCTAGGAATATCTCTTCTTACTGATTACAGACGCATATATACCCTGTCAAACACACGCACACACACACACACAGGCACACAAGCACAGGCATACACACACAAACACACACGCACACACACAAATACACACACACATGCTTGCACACGCACACATAGATAAATAGATATATAGATAGATAGATAAATAGATAGATAGATAGATAGATAGATAGATAGATAGATAGATATGTATCGTAAAAATCAAAGTAATAAGAGTCGAGGAAGGCTAGTTAGCCGATTCACGAAATCACGTCTTGTCCTTTTAAAAATTAGCATTACTGATTAAAATGAATGCTTTGTACACTGTACAACCTTATGATAAACTTATATACATATAAACATATTCAGAGGAGAGGGAGTATTCCTCTAGTTGTTGCTAGGGTAATCTCTCTGATCGAATTTTTCAACTTCAGGACATTACACCCATGGATAATATCGTATAAATGCACCCAGAACCACGCTAATAGCTTAGGAGTGTACTTTAGGATTGCTCGGTTTTCTGTGAATCTATTTTGATAAAAGTTTTTTTTTTTCCAGCAAGTTTGCACACTATGGCAATACCATTGTTATAATTGTTATTTTCATTATTCTGTATGACGTCCTTTCTTTTTATTTCAGATTCTTCAGTTTTGAGGTAACCAGGCAAATAGCATTTGAATGAAAATAGGTCATCTAAACATTTGCTTTTTTGTTTTGTCTTTTTTTTTTCAGAACATTAAGGCTAATGATACATAATAATCAAAAATTTAGAATTTATTTAACAGAGAACCATAGTAATATAACATTTATTGACATAATCAATTATTTAGCCTCATGAGCGATAGTGGGACCTCCAAAACAGTGAGAGCTATGGATTTAAGGAATATTGGCCATAAGTTATGTGGGAAACCTGGACAAACAAGCAAAGCCATTTTCATCGTCTCCTTCATGTACCCAAAGCCACCAGAAATCGCTTCCTCGGGACGATGGTTTCCGTGTGAGAACCCCTGAAACTTCCTCCTCCAAGGAGTTTGATGCTTTAATGGACCCAAAAGTACATTACGTTAGACATGAGTTGTATTATATTCGCTGACGAAAGCAGGACGACCTTGACGAACCTGACGGTTGGGCAAATGGTTAGGTCTATTTTAGAGATGCGCATCACCAACGTTTACGACGTGAACAACAGGGTAGAAGAGTCATGTCCTTGGCTGGCATCATTAGGGACAGACTCGTTGGCCTAGTCAGGGTGCTTGAAGAGGTGCAACCATCGACTGCAATTTCCTGAAGGAGATCTTGGATCTCTGGCTAGATGATATACTGCTGTCATTCATGCATGACAACGCCTCCTCCCACTCTGCCAGGACTACCCAAATATTCCTAGGGTCGTACGGAATACAAGGTGAAAGATTTGCTAACATCTCCAGATCTCAACCCAATCGAAAATCTCTGGTCCATCATTAAACAAGATTTATGCCGATGACGCTAATTTACGTCGAAAGTTGTTTTATGAGCGACCATCAAAGTTGCAGCAAAGGCGACCTGCTATTATTAAGAAATCGACAGATTCCATGACGTTTCGAAGTTACCTGTCCAAATGGCGCTCGTGTGGCTAAATAATTCAAAGGTTATAATGTTATTATGGTTTTCTCTTAAATATATACTTGATGTATGATTAATAAGTATCATTACACTTCGTTTTATGAAAAAATGTGTCTAGATGGGCCATTTTAATTCAAAAGCTATTAGCGCGGTACACCCCAAAGATGAAGAATCTGAAAAAAAAATGACGTTACACAGAATAATGAAAACATAATGTTGTTGCTATACTGTGCATACCAGCAGGGAAATGTTTTATCAAAATCGATTTACAGAAAACCGAGAAATCCTAAATCTGACTCTTAAACTATAAGCATGGCTCTAGGTTATATGTGCCGAATGCAGCTGCGCCTGAGCTCTTTACAAGCCACAATATTATTCATGTTGCTATGTTTTGTCTAATCTGAATGAAGTTTAATTTTTCCTGGTTTTCTATTATCTAGAAAATACAGTTTTCAACAATATTAAAATGTTTCTATGTATTAAATCCGTTATTTAAGAAGTAACGTATGGCTTATGTTTGATCATTTTCATGTTTCCCCTGTTTCTTTTATTAATATAATTCTGCGTTTTATCTGAAAGTCTATGTGTCGCCTTTGTATAGAGTCAGATTAAAGAAAAATTACTATATATGAGGAAAAATGCAAATAAGTGTATTTAAAACTCATCTGCCTAAATTCTATATCAGATTCTGGAAGTCAATAGGCTTCAGCTTTAATTATCTATTTGTTGTATCATCATATTTTCGTAAAATAAAACTATACTTATTGTAAACAAAAATTATTTTCAAATACACACACGTACACACATATACACACACACATACACTCACACACTCACACACACTGAGATATACATACATACACACACACACACACACACACACACACATACGTATTTATCATATATGTATGTATGTCAGCTAGTATTTTGTAGCTTGTTCATGCAGGTAGGAATGGGAACTGGGAGTATTTCACAATGATATAAAATAGGAAATCATCTGCTTAATTTTGTTCTAGATACAGTAGTAAAACAATATCAGGTAATGTTCCAAAAGGGTTAAAATATATGAATTCAAGATATAATCACAGAAAGAGCGACAACGTTTCTAAGAACATACATAAGTTCGACAAAGGCTCATACATTTATAATTAGAGTGCAATCACTAAAATATTTAAAAGTTGTTTCGCACGTGTTTGTGTGTGAGAGTGTCAAAGTGATTGTATTCGCTATTACAGATGTATATATATATGACTCTATTCCCCAGAACAAAGATGGAGATCATATGTTGTGTTATACATTTGGAAAAGCATGGACAGACTTGTACGAAACTTTAGCATTGAAACTAACACAAATAGGACAACGGGGCACCTCTGCATACTTCCAAAGAACCCATCATTGCTATCAGGACAAAGGACCAGACACTACTACAGCTTGTGTTTCGAGGGCCCACAGTTTTCAATATCTCCCCTCAACGACTGAGAAACATGTATACGGTGGACATAGGTGTCTTCAAAACAAAGTTGGATTTTCTCCGGTCAAAAGTTCCGTATGCGTCTACCTTGCAGTTGGAAACGTAGATGAGGGCAACACCATCAATATCTCTCATTCACCAAGTATAACATATCAGAGGAAGTCTGACGTAGTGGAAATGTAGCAAAGCTAACAGCGATGCCCTAGCATATATAGGTATATCATGTGATCAACCAGACCATCAGATGTTGTGATACATCGCTGGACACAGTGTATGTATATATATATATATATATATATATATATATATATATATATATA
>NC_068981.1:140873027-140875449 GCF_001194135.2 Octopus bimaculoides | reverse complement strand
GATTAGATCGACCTCAGTACGCAAATGGTACTTAATTTATCGACCCCGAAAGGAAGAAAATCAATGTCGACCTCAGCGGAATTTGAACTCAGAACAGAAAGACTGACGAAATACCGCTAAGCATATCGCCAAGCATGCTAACGTTACTGCCAGCTCACTGCCTTTCGTTTTATTAATATTATATAATAAACTACAGACTTACACACGCTATTGAAACACGTGAAATATATAATGTATAATAATTTATTTTCTTTTACAACTGAATGGACTTAATTTTCTTATGGGCCTGGGATACATACCATAAAATCTCTATAAATATATATACTGCATAACAGAAATAATAGAAAAAATAAGGTGCGTAAACATTTGATTGAAAGTTGGACAAACATGAATTTTATGGATTTCTAAAAGCGTAGCTGTTTTACTATTTCTCTCTCTGTATGTCTCTCCGTAAATAGGTGTGTCTGTGCAGCAAGAACTTTCACTCCCAGCCTCATGCTTCCGGGTTCAGTCCCATTTGTAGAACTTTGGGCTAGTGTATTCTAGTACAGGCTCAGACTGCCCCAAGCCATGAGAATGGATTTGCTAGATGGAACCTGAGAGAATCCTGTTGTATATATATATATGGATGTGTGTGTCTGTCTCTTTGTCTGTCTGTCTTTCTGTCTTTCTGTCTGTTTGTCTGAGTGTGTGATTATTTCTCTTTTGTCTGCATTTCTCCCCGACCACTATCTGACAACCAGTGCTGTTCTGTTTATGTCCTTGCATTCAAAAGAAACCAACAGGATAAGAACCAGACTTTGAGTTTAAGGACTGGGGAACATTTGTTCGAATCTAAAACCAAGATGTTTCCCCAGCATGGCTATATATATATATAGGAAGGGAGCCAGTCGAGTGTTATACTAATCGATGTCTTATTCACTTATTCTATTCCCAAGAAGCTTTACGTTGAAATGGCTGGAACCAAACGAATTATTGCAAGTTGAATTCAACACATCGACACTGTTTTCATTTTCTCTTCTTTTTATTAATTCCATAATTTTTTAAACAACATGCACATGCTACAAGTTGAGAGCTCTGCACACAGAATGCTAGCATACTAGTGGTGGGGGTCATCAGGAGAGAACGCATACCATTTCAAATGGCATCATTGCACACCGCCCCACCTCATTGAAATGTGGCCCCTCTACTGCTACATTACACTTTAGACTTAACATGCATTGAAATATTACTTTTTAATGAAGACATTCATAGAAAATGTGAAAATTATATCCTATGGAAAAATAAATTATTGCAAACAATGAAGCATAAAAGACTTTATGTTATCAGACGGGTTGCTAGAAATAACAGTTAACTTTCTATGCTATGGAAAGAGTTAAACAGAGTGAGTACATTGAGTAATAGGTTCTTAAATGCGCACTGACCGATAAATAGTCAGGAGAGTTGCAGTTGGAACCCCGTAGCATATACATCTGCACAATGATGTTATTGATTCCTGTATAAATAACAATTGAATCTCATTCACTTACGCCCATAGCACACATCATAGACTTTCTGTAAATGTAAGAAAGACATTGCTTTAGACTTCTTATGCATTAATGTATATGATGTCAAAACGATATAGCCTCTAACTATTCACAAAGCAATATTACTTTGGCAGTGTTTTCTCTCGGTGATAAACATTTTATTATATAGAGTATAATTACAAAGGCAATTTAGGGAATATAAACAAAAATATTATAAACTTATCTATCACGCCGTTGGAAATATATGTCCAATGATAACTGACATATGAAAGTAAGAAATACACTTGTGTATTGTATAATGTCCGTCAATAATAGCAAATATGAATATTATCTTAAATATTACACAAGTGGTTTGATTAAAATCAAATAATGACAATTACATTGCTCTGTAGAGAATAAATATAATTTTAACATTGCCTAATTAGACATAAGGGATCAATTGAAATGGGTAAAGCTTACAATAATATTTGGAATAGTAAGTAATAAAATCGATTACAACAAATTTACCGTATTGAAGACATTTCTGTGTGTATTATATTCAATGGAGAATGATTCAAGATTTTAAGTGGAAATAAGCTGCTTATTGTTCCGAAACGAGTCTCTTGATAACATAGCTTTCTTATAGCAATACAGAAATGTTTCTAAAACACCATAATCATATCGTTCTATTTGATTTGCCCATCATGAATATATAATACTGAAACACACACACACACAGACACATGTTTATATCTTAGCGTGTGTATGTCATTTTGTGCATACATATGCAAGTTCTTGTGCAAAGTCTGTGTGTTTATCCATATATCAGTATGTACGTATTGTCATGCATAATATATAGGTGTGAGTAACTGAGTACATGTGTATGAATTTGATTTCGTATATATATATATATATAT
>NC_068981.1:140868967-140872880 GCF_001194135.2 Octopus bimaculoides | reverse complement strand
ACACACACACGTTAAAAGCATATTTATGTCTGCATCTAAGATACTTGTTAATGAATATAATTTTTATGCGTATATGCGTGAGGGGAATGTGTAGAAGTTAAATATCGAGATCATAGTATGTATGTGCGCAGGCGCAGTTGCAAGTCGGTTTTATAATGAACCCTCCTTTTTACTTTATTTTCTTTTTCTTTTCCTCTCTTTTGACCTTTCTTTTTTAATCTCTTCTGATATTATACTGCTTATCAATACTTTTGGAGTCAATAAACTAAGTACCAAGCAAGAATTGAAGGCCATTTTAATAAGCCTACCCTCCCCTCTGCTCGTCTGGTGCCAAAATTGAAAACAATCAAATATATGACAGAAGGGAGAGAGATTGGATGGTGTATCCCTTTAACATACAAAGTGATATCTTTAGAAGTGTCGGACACATTTGTAGATAAACAGAGATTGCATAAAACAGATACAGACTCTAGCGCTGTAAGCAAAATATATACTTCGTATGGATATATTTAATTTCATTATCGATGTTAGTGACAAAAATATGACACCGGTAGATATGTCGTTGATGATTAGAGTAAACGCAATGATGTAAATTTTGATTCCTATACTAAATATACTTTTGCTAGCATTCTCTTATATTTATTGTCTATTAAATTTTTAGACAGTACACTTATATCTGATTTTCATATCCCATTTGTTAATTCAACTGTTACGATTTTGCTTTTGTGTTTCAAGAAACGATATTTTCCCAGTTTTGCGCTGGTTACAACGTTGAATTAGTCCAAAATAATTCTAATATATTAATGCATGTTCTTGCTTCAAAATACATTTTCGATTATAAACGCAGATCTCATCGAACTGATTACGTGTTCAAAAGCATTTAGGCCATGTCCAAACAGGCTCTTCTATGGTTATGCGAGGCTATCTAATTAATGAGCTGCATAAGGCGGCGAGCTGGCAGAAACGTTAGCACGCCGGCGAAATGCTTAGCGGTATTTCGTCTGCCGCTACGTTCTGAGTTCAAATTCCGCCGAGGTAGACTTTGCCTTTCATCCTTTCGGGGTCGATAAATAAAGTACCAGTAATACACTGGGGTCGATGTAATTGACTTAAACCGTTTGTCTGTCCTTGTTTGTCTCCTGTATGTTTAGCCCCTTGTGAGCAATAAAGAAATAAGAAACGTTAGCACGCCGGGTTAAATGCTTAGGAGTATTTCGTCTGCCTTTACGTTCTGAGTTCAAATTCTGCCGCAGTCGACTTTGCCTTTCATCCTTTCGGGGTCGATGAATTAAGTACCAGTTGCGTACTGGTGACGATCTAATCGACTGGCCCACTCCCCCAAAATTTCGGGCCTTGTATCTAGAGTAGAAAAAAATATAATTTATGAATTGCATTATTGTTTATATTCGGAGATGCGTCCTAAATACTTAGGACAATTGGTCTGCGCAACAACACGGCTTTTACTCAAAGGATTGATATATACGGGACACTTGTTTTATTATTGCGGTCATAAAACCTTTATTAAGAAATGAAATGTTGCTTCATGAACATCACGCGTCTCTGAGGTCCACCATATTCTCTTCCTCCAGAACAAACAGATAAAACAAATCACAACGTAATATATCACATCTGCAGAAAAATGTTAATTATTTGTTTCAAAATACTGATGAAGATCTCACAGTCCTAAGATGTGCGGGGCAGAGTGTAACTGTGGGATGGAAGTGGTATTTGGCAATAGACATAAGTACTTTGCACGTCAGACTAATCTGCGAGTAAGTGTTGAAAATTTCTATAATAAATAAAGAGAGCGTCGAGTCTTTAAGCTATTTCACAGCATAAGTGTGGGGGTGTAGCCGTTTGTGCATCTGATGTGTTGATGTGTGTGGGGGGGGGGAGGTGCAGTATAGCAAAATCATTAGGATTATCTCACCATCATAAGTCATTAATTCCATGGTAATTGTCTGTTATCCTTGCCTCGGAGTACAGAAGTACACTAACCTGATTCTACGCGTGTGTGTGTTTGTGTGTGTGTGTGTGTGTGTGTGTGTGTGTGCGTGTGTGCGTGCGGAAGAGAGAGAGAGAGAGAGAGAGAGAGAGAGAGAGAGAGAGAGAGAGAGAGAGAGAGAGTGTTCGCATTTTCTGCATAATAATGTCAATATCAGTGAAGGCGAGTGGCCTAGTGGGTAGGACATTCGAATCACGATATTAAAGATGCGAGTGTGTGTCCCGGCGGCGCGTTATGTCCTTGAGTAATGCAATCTATTTCATGTTACTTCAATTCACCGAGATGGCAAAAATTAGTTGTACCTGTATTTCAAAAGGCCAACCTTGCCATATTCTGTCTCACGTTGAATCTCTCTGAGATCTATGTTAAGGGTATGCGTGCCTGTAGGGTGCTCTGCCACTTACATATTCATTTTACAAGCGGATAAACTGGAACTATTGTCGTCGTAACCGATCGAATACCAATTATATAAACATTATCAATATCATATATTTAATGTATGTGTGTTACGAAATTCTGTGAAGCTGCAGTATTGCCCCCTGAGGAGACACCTTTCTAAACGTATTGTGTTTAAAATCACAACATACATCTCAAAGTAAAGCTAAACAAAATCGTCCCACAACACATTTCGCAGTCATTTCCGCTCTCATATGGGAGGTGAATATGTGACACTGGGGAGGATAAATGACCGCCAAATATCGAAATCAGGGACAATTTTCTTTCGTCTCACTTTGAGATGTCTGTCTTTAAAAGGGTCTTCCTGGACAATGTGCCACAACTTTACAAGATTTAATAACGCATATGTTAAGAATGTTTGTTTGTAAGTAGCTTCAAACTCGGAATTCGAATCTTATTTTCCTCCTGCGAATTATTTCACATGAGCAAATAGTTTCTATGCTGTTTGTATTTTTCTAACAGGCTGAGACAGGTCCTTTCAGAGTCTTTGAAGTGGATGAGTGAGTAGCACTGAGAACAGAAATTTCAGTGAAATATCGATATCTGCACTCTTAATTCCATGACGATTTCGTTTCGCCAAGGTTAGGGGTAATGCTGTGCTTTTATGTTGCTTTAGAGGGTTTAGAAAACCTAAATGCTCGCTGCAATAAATGTGTGAAACTGAAAGTAGAATACTTTTGAATAAAATTGTAATTAACTGATCCTCCTCTATTTCCTTTTAACCAACGCCAAGAACATTTTAGCACTCGCTGTTCTATATACATACATACAGATATATATACATATAAATTCAAAAAGGGATAAAAATCTTTTACAAGAATTTTATCAAGAAGCCAGTGTGTAAAAAAATTCATAAGGGAAATTTCTATTCCCAACAATATAATTATTCGTTTATATTTATATAAGGGGCATTACTCCAGAATAATGCCACACACTGGACTTCCCAAAATAAACACATTTAGTACCGAATGCGAGGAAAAACATCCAACAGAAGAAGACCAACTTTCTTTTAAATAATTCAACTATGTATCGACCGATTTCGCGATTACCAGAATGAATTCTAGATGTCGCTCATCAGCATAGTATTGTTTAGGGAAAACATATCCAAATAAACAGAATTCTCACCTTATCAAAAACGAACACTCTCGGTATCCAACGTGCAAAGGGAATGAAGTTTATTTGCATAAATCTTCAACAAAGAAAAAGCGGGAAAACTACTGGGTTGTTTTGGCACATGTGTTGAGAAAGGAATAAAATAATTCAGCATTGAACATATTCCGTGTATATATTTGATTAATAAATTCAAAAAGGGATAAAAATATTTTACAAGAATTTTATCAAGAAGCCAGTGTGTAAAAAAATTCATAAGGGAAATTTCTATTCCCAAGAATATAATTATTCGTTTATATTTATATAAGGCGCATTACTACAGAATAATGCCACACACTGGAC
>NC_068981.1:140864826-140868672 GCF_001194135.2 Octopus bimaculoides | reverse complement strand
ATATATATATATATATATATAACGAATGAATGACAGAAGATGGAATATATGAGAATATATATTAATCACTACAATTGTTTCGACACATCTAGCATCGACTCCTCTTGTGGAATACACAAAAACTGGTTCAGGAGTATCCAGTGGTGCAGACATATCTCGTTGGGTGATAAATTAATTTCGAAAAAACTCGGTAAAATAAAATGACTGTTCCATAATTCAAATTCCGTTTTGTAGTGAGAAAAACAGCCAGATGGAGGGAAATTCTTCATATATATAGAAGATCCAAAAATAAAATTGCAGAAGAGAAAAAGAGAAAGGAACCCTTAATCCAGCGAGAAAAGTATTGAAAATAACCGTTAACAGATATGTATGTATAAACACCCTCGACGACGTATTTCTTAACTTTAAATTACACAGAAGCCAAAAGCTATTAAAATAGGAAGGAAATATCTGACAATATCGTCATCCAGCATTTATCTCTGCAATATATTCGGATGTGAAAGTATGTGTTACTCTTACACTTAAATGTTTAAGTAATTAAACTACATCTTTTAAAGTTTCCTTTTTTATATAGTTATATACGCTTGGCATTTATGCTGTTTCATATATCGGTCATCCATATAATTTCTACAGAATTATTGCTCTATGCCTGGCATTTACGACTCAGAATAGTTGTCTGGTATATACGATTTAATCCACTATAATTGTGTATGGCTCAATGTAAAACAAATTTAATTGCATTGCTTTTCCTAATGATCATTGCGTGTTCACAAGTGCACTCGAGAAAATATAACACTTGTGGCCCACCACAGACATTAGTTGTCATTTTTGGCTTTATCACCTTAAATTCGCTGTGTTTTTTTTATTTTAAAAATGCAGCTTCTCACTTTGAAACGAATTAATTATTCATTATTTACTTTTCCTTATTGGAGCGCTTTCTTTGAGCTGTATGCTTCCGATTTACCTGCGCGGAAGTGGTAGCAGTTTTCTGCGGAGACTTAAATGTGTGTATGTATAACAACGTAAAATTAGCTTCTTGTATTTTATAAGAAGCTGAACACTATGCGCAAATGGTAGTAACTCATAGATTCAATAATGTGTATATACGACAATGTTAATTTATTTTCATGTACTTTATCAGAAACTAAATCGTATGTGTATCGTAAGAGCACTGGGAGAATAAAAGAAATATGGATGGACAGAATGAAATGTAAGAGACAAAGAACGTAATATAAAGAATAGGTTCATTGACAGATATATTAAAAATCTTACTGGATCTCTCAATAAAAATTATAATAAAATTGTAAAATGTAAGAAAGCTCTAGTGAAACAGTCACTAGGGAATATTTCATTATTACGGCAATTTGAAACTTTTATTCCATTTTACATGAAAACTATTTTGCTGACAACATTACTGTTCCTCAACAGATATCTTGCTGTAGTTTTGACTGCTTTGGGAATATTTGTGCCTTGTTATGTTCAGTATTGATGACTATTACAATGAATAACGTTATTTGATTGATATCTCGTATTAAATTGCAACTCGTATCAATATACAGATATTTGATACCCACACCGTCTCATCGGAACTTATTTCGTCTTCTATCTTCTGCATTTGATTGATGGTGTTAGAAAATTAGTTTTGATTTCAGCTTGCCAATGTTATGGCATGCACAATTTCTGTTATTTTATAGCTCATTGTATTTGTTGTAGCTTCCCACCGAACAAATAAACTGCAAGAAGACTCGTCATATAGCAGTATATATGTGGTTATAGCTATTTGTCTTTATTTTGGGAAACCACAAATAAGAAACATATCAACTTACAAGCAACAATTTTAAATCAACAGAATCTAATTTGAAATTACAATCAACAAAATTATTCACACAAGAAAAAAAAAGTCAATAAGAAGGAGTTTGTATTCTTAATTGTTTAAATAATTGTAGAAATGGAATCCCAACATTTTTGCAGTATTAACAATGCTGCAGACGATAACCTCTGATTAGCTTTGCTTTCCTGGAAGATATGTCACATTTTTAAAACTTATTTTAATTTGTTTAAGCTCATTATCTCTGTTTATAAATCTCTGAATATTTTCCGCCTTTCTGTATTTATTTTAGTAGTCTTTGAGGCCAAGCTTTCATACTTGGTTGTTGATCTATCCATACGAAATACGGAGCAGCTTTAATGAGAAATTCTTGACAAATAGTCCCAAACTCAGACATTTCAGATAGGGAAGTTGATAATTAAAAATGCTAAATATAAGCTTTTTCTTAATGCAAATTTGACATAAAACACATGGCTCGCTACCCATATGCGTATATGTCTCTCTCTTCCTCTCTCTTTTTCGTTATTTATAGATATATATGAATATATATATATATATATATATATAAACAGAGGGAGAGGGAGAGAGAAAGAGAGAGAGAGAGAGGGAGAGCGAGTCAGAGAGAGAGACAGAGAGATAGAGGAAAACATACAAGTGCGTGCTTTCTAAAGATAATTATGAAATCAAAATATCTGCTGTATTTATTACCGATAACAGAGAAATGATATTCATTTCAGGACAACAGATAGAATAAAAATGTAGAGCATTTTAGTGTACGCACACTCATTCTTCTGCCAACTGTGTGCACTCCTTCAAGCAGTGAAGCTTTCAATAAGCTACTAATTAGAAATGCAAAATAAATTTAAAGCCGTGTGTCTTCATTAAACATATTTATAAATTTCACAAACTTTAAATGTGATAAATCCTAATTCTCTACTGCAGACTGAAAACCACAAAGAATTCGAAAGTATTCAGCAGAATGCTTCTAACACGCGGTGCAGAATACCTTTTCTACATACTCAGACACGATTTTTTTCGACTGGTTTACCGCTCTTTTGTTATCAATTCATATTACCACCACTTCAAAGCAAGGGCATCTGCATGGAAACATCTAGAGAATATGTTGTTTTAACAGCTACTGAAGATTTGTTCATCTATGTACCGAACAATCTCGGCAACTAGACATTTGTATTTGCTAATGTACAATATAGTAGGGATCTAAATGAATACTTGAAAGCAAAATTTTGTGACATTTGAAGCAAGTATTGACACTTCACAAAATGGTCATTCTTCGTTACAGTATATAAGCCTTATCGGCAAAGTTAAGTAACGACTTATCTTTTGCGTTTTTATTGCATCTTTGATCCCTGGCTATCATGACTTAATATTCTATAACAGTTACATGAAGGTAAGGAATAAAAAAATATGTGTGTAAGGATGGTAGTTATAAACGAAGGTTAAAAGTCGATAACGTATGAGTGCAAGATTAAACACTAGATAGTAGGGGGAGAAACAGACAGTGTGACGTGGATGGTTTCTTTATTCTTGACTGTTTGTAGATGTGTGCATTCGACCTGGTGAGATTTATGAGTTAATCAAGACTGAAAATCATGATACGCTACTACTCAATAAAATAGCCTATGCAGTAGGACGGGTTATACCTGAATTCTCCAAACAGATATTTATACACAGATATGCACTAAAGTATATCAGCATAACTTAATATAAATACTCATACACAGGCATAGAGATGGGCATATAAATGTATGTGTGTGTGTGTGTTTATTAGAAATATCGTATACATTAAGGGATATAAAATATTATATATATATACACTTAGTGTCAGTCGATATATACAAGTAGGTATAATCTAAATGATCTGGGAGAAAATATGCAACCGTGATTGCATAAGTTTGAACATGCAAACATGTGTGTATATACACAAATATAAGTGCACTATCTTTGTACTCGTATCTCCGTCTGTCTGTCTCTCTCTCTCTCTCTCTCTCTCTCTCTCT
>NC_068981.1:140863073-140864696 GCF_001194135.2 Octopus bimaculoides | reverse complement strand
AAAAGAACGAAGCTGTACATATTTTGCATAGTTTTAATATTTATTTTCATATATTATATATTGCATTTGTCGACCGGTTTCGCTTTTCGCTTCATAACATTGAAATTTTTGTAATATTGCATCATCTTAAGAAGATTTTAGTCCATGTTGTTTGCGGAGAAGTTTATGAATGAATGATTCAACAAGTGGAATAATCTAAGGGGAGGTAACTGATAATCGTTATTAATGGGGACAAGGGAGGTGATTGTTCATCTTTCGGGAGGGAATAATTATACACAAAAACTCCAAAGTTGAAGAGTGAGAAGAAATATGTACAATGACATGTATGAGATCATGGATTAAAATATATACTCAGAACAAAATTGGTTGTGCCTATCTATTCAGAGGTGTTCTGTAGTTTTCGAAGAAGAGATTTTCTTTAGTTAAATGTTCTTGCCTAGAAATTGATTCTTTGCAATGGTAGATGGGGAAACTGAAGTTTGTTTGGATATTACTTGCTTATCTCTGTATGAGTTCACTCAAAGAGATATGTCTGGATTGTGGGAACCGGATCTGTTCCTTACGTAATGTGGTTTTCTGTCTCAGTGGCATACTGTCTGTCCACAACCTAAGCAAGTTATAACAAATTAGATTTAGGGAAGCCCAAGTGAAGTTCGTTTTCATTGTCAACCTCTCTCCTTGTTTGAATAGGAAGTCCGAGCCTTCCAGTAGGTTGGAACATGTTGTACAGTTTGGGCGTCCACCTTTCTTAACAATTGGTTTCTTGTTTGTTACGTAAAGCTTCGCATTTGTTAGAAGTGCTTTTAGCGGTTTGTGTTGCTTTTCGCATTTGATGAATTTATATTTTCAGAATGCTGTTCGTTTTTGGATCTCTAGTGAATATAGGTAGATTTTGCACCTCATTGTTTCTAGGGTTGTGAGTTGATATAGACAGTAGTGTTTTGAGATGAGTTGTGGTGCTACGTGATGTTGACCTTAGGTTCGCAAGAAGAAGGGCCGCTCTCGTTCCCATCGCAAATTCGAATTTCTGGCGATAGTATGTGCCATCAAATAGGAAAGAACTGTTCTGAAGTATAAATGTTAAAGATTCAATAAGAAAGACATGGTTTATGCGTTCCGGAAGTACTCCGGGGTACTTTCCAAACCAGACCTCGATTGCTTCTATTCCATAGCCATGTGGGATGCTAGAGTAAAGATTAATAACATCGAAAGAAACGAATAAGGCCTCTTCATTACTTGATTTTGGTAGGTGCTCTAGCATATCTAGATCTTATCTAATGAAATATTTGATTTAATTCAGCAAGGTTTTCAGTAGGACGTCTAGAACATTGCTTAGGTGGTGGGTTTCACAGGCTAAGGCAGTTATAATGGATCATATCTTTAGATATTCTGGCGCTTAGTTATTTATATATTCGCCTGGTAATTAGTTGCAGGTTTCATTAGCTTTCTTGCCCGTGTGTATATTAGGTAGCCGTATAAAAAGACTAAGTTTACGTGTAAAGTTGGTGAAATAATCTATTTCTTTCTTTGTCAGATCTTATATATATATATATATATATAGGTGTTTGTGTGTCTGTGTTTGTCCCCCCATCATCGCTTGACAACCGATGCTGGTGTGTTTAC
>NC_068981.1:140859816-140861170 GCF_001194135.2 Octopus bimaculoides | reverse complement strand
TTTTTCTGTATTTGATTGAGAAACCAGTGGTCTACCGTTGAGTTCAATGTTTTTAAGAGATGAATTTTGAAAGCTGCATTCCCTCGCTTTCAGTAAATATGTTGCTTATTTTTTGGTAGTTTTTTACTTATTTAGTCCCTCGAAGCGTGAGGCATTACTACACAGTTAATGCCCTTTATATAAATTCATAAAAAAAAATATATATATATATATATATATATACAAATATATGTATGTATATATATGTATTATGTATGTGTGTATGTATATGTGCGTGTGTATGTGTAAACTTGACATTATACTGCTGAACTCTGAGAGCAACATTAATACACAGGCACAGAGATCTTGTCACACACCCAGACACACACACTCACACCGACTACGCATACAAACACAAACACATTCACTGTTGATACCTCACAAAATACACACAAAATACTGCTTTGATATTGTGAAAATTGATCTACTACAGTGAATGCTGATGTTATGATGCATCAGATTACTTGTCAAGTAATTTTCAATTATATTTCTTTACATTCATATCACATAACTTTCGTTTCGTCGTAAACTTTACAATAAGAACATTCAGAATGTTTTAAGAATCTTCACGTATTTTATTTGAGATTATATTCTTAAGGTCACATGAAGGTTATCTTTACAGTCCGGTCTTAGATGTGTTTATATAAATAAAGATTGATTTATTTAAATAGAGATTGGTTTACTTAAATGCAAATACAGGTTATCTTTCTTGTTAAACACATGGAAACAGAATTCATTTCAAGGTCGCTTCAAATGTTACACACCCATTCAACTAGTTAAGTCGCATATTATTTTGCTCACTTCCTAATCTTGCTTCCCACTTTCATGCAACTCCGTCTTCTCTTTCTATTTTTGCATTAGTAGAATAAAATACATTTAACATTCGCATGACTCTAATCACACTTTGTGTACACAACCACGGGGTAAGAAACTTGGCTTGACTCTGAAAATACCACCCCGATAAAATTATATTCTTTTCTACCCTAGGCACAAGGCCCGAAATTTGGTGGGTCGTGTCAGTCGATAAGGTCGAACCAGTACACAACTGGTACTTAATTTATTGATCCCGAAAGGCTGAAAAGAAAAGTCGACCTCGACAGAATTTGTACGCAGCACGTAAGCATTTCGCCCGGCGTAACGTTTCTAATTTCTTTACTTCCCACAAGAGGCTACGCACAGAGGGGACAAACAAGGACAGACAAACGGATTAAGTCAATTATATCGACCCCAGTGCAAAGTCGACCTAGGCGGAATTTGAACTCAGAACGTAGCGGCAGACGTAATACCGCTAAGGATTTCGCCCCCCGTGCTAACG
>NC_068981.1:140858251-140859333 GCF_001194135.2 Octopus bimaculoides | reverse complement strand
CCGTGCTAACGTTTCTTATTTCTTTATTGCCCACAAGGGGCTAAACATAGAGAGGACAAACAAGGACAGACAAGGGACTAAGTCGATTGTATCGACAACAGTGCGTAACTGGTACTTAATTTATCGACCCCGAAAGGATGAAAGACAATTCGACCTCGGCGGAATTTGAAGTCAGAACGTAGCGGCAGACGTAATACCGCTAAGCATTTCGCCCAGCGTGCTAACGTTTCTGCCAGCTTGCCGCCTTCCGATAAAAAAAACATTATGCATGTGTTTGTGTGCATGTGTGTGTGCGTGGATACTTGTTCACGTATATGTGTATGGATAAATACATTCATACATACAAGCAAAGGCACACGCCTATATTGCTGAGGAATAGGCCGGCAATACAAAGGCTTGTGATGATTTGGATTAGAAATGTGGTTGGAATAACTGCGCAAATGCTGAAGCTGAAGGTACTGGTGGTAGTGGTGGGGATGATGATGATGATGATGATGATTATGATGATGATGCAGCTCATGCGTCTGGTGCTGTTGGTGGTGCTGCTGGTTGTGCTGGTGGTGGTCCGTTGTGGTAGTGACGGTGGTGGCGGCCTTAATGATAACGATGATGATAGCGTCGAAAACGAAAAATTCCATTATAAGACTGACGATATCAAGATCAATTACCTTGTGATTTTTAATATAATGTTGAATAAGACGACGGGGTAGAAAAATGATATTAAGGAAGATATACTACCAGCATCAAGAACGACAATGGCGAGCATTGAACCAGTACATATTACAGTTGCAACAGGAAATCCAATAAGAACAAAAAGAAAGTAGAGAAGCAAGAAGGCAACGTAATGTACACCACTTGTGCCAAATAAGCTGCTTTCTGAATGTCCAATGTCAATATAATCCGCATCTCTTCGTTGCACTCCATTAATTTACATTATAAGACTAATGTGTTCTCGAAGCATGGCTATGGAGAGTAAGTGGAATCTATTGTCGGTGTTTTGCTTCAATTGAGAATTCATAATATCGAAACTCGATAGCAAAGTGGTTAGTATAAATTAAGAAGAGGAATGGTCACAGAGATAC
>NC_068981.1:140852788-140857688 GCF_001194135.2 Octopus bimaculoides | reverse complement strand
ATATATATATATATGTATATATATATATATAAATCTATACCTATAGACGTATATGTATGTGCGTGTATTGTGTAAGCAAGATGGTCATAGTTTAAAAGCTAAAGACATTAGCTCTCTTGTTATTTTACAGATGGGAGGATGCTTGTAATAATCGAATCGTAATTAGAGTTATAATCGTGGATAAATTTCGTAAAATCGAGTATTCATGGTAAATATTCACTTATGGATGGAGATGTGGAAAATAAATTGAAATGAAACTCAAATTATAATCGGGACAAGAAATGTATTCGTGACGTTGTTACAAAGTTTGGTATTATTGAAATATGAAAGCTGTACTAAATACACGATTGAGTACAATGTGTACACCAAAAGATAGAAACTTATCTGAATATTCACGAAAATCACAATATATATATAAACGTGCCCATGCGTGTGAGTGCTTGTGTGGGTGTTGTGTATATGTGTGTGGGTGTTGTGTATATGTGTGTGGTTGTGTGCACAGTTGTATGCCTTTGTGAACCAGACAAAAAAGTAGAAAAATACAGTCAACCCAGAAAACAACCACAAAAATGTCATGATTGGTCGAGGTTGTTTGAGCCGCCTTAAACCTTTGAAACTCTATTTCGTCCATTTTTGCAGTAATCGCTACATCATTTGCATAATGTGGAAAATATATCATCAACAGTCCCCACAGGGTCTTAACATCAATTTCACAATCCATATAAGACTGAGACCCCATGCCATGCACCCTGTACAAGACAATGCTTACCAAAATAATCTTTACCTCACGATCACTTTCATTTAACAGCCCCTGCTGTATAAAATATATTAAAACAAATTTAATTAGAGAAAGACCGGATAACTTTCAATGATATTTGGGTAAATTTCTTCAAGAGATACGAGACAAGTGGCTTGGCTACATCTTAGTCAAATATAACCTCTCTACTTGTATGGGTATGATACCACAGAACGTGGCTTAAAATGACTAAGCGGTTTCTATCAGGTTATGCTATTAATTGAGGTATGGCCCGGAGAAAATGTAGCGTACGTTTACAACTTTATATGCATATAAATATACATAATAGGATAAAGGTAGAAAGAGGCAACTAACTACTATCAGGTTAGATTATGACATATTTTAAAGCGTTATGGTTGAATTGTTATATGAGTATAGAATAAAAGATAGAATTCATAAGTTCAGTATAAAGTCTATTATAACTCTTTCAAGAACAGCAGCAGAGATAGTGCACCTTGAGCAAAAGAAACAGTAACTATCCATATAGCAGCGATCAAGGGTTGGATAAATAAATTTCTAGAGTTAGATGAATATATCAAGATTAGGGGAAAGGATACTACGCTGTCTGGTATGAATGAAGCCATGTGTAAATGCCGACGGCCAGTAGGGCAAGGATAACTGAGATATCTGTGAGCTAGACTGGCCATGTTTGGGTGGGGTGATGTACAACATAAAGAAAATGTAGTAGCTACAACCGTTTGTCATGGTGGAGAAGTATTGCAGTTGAGAAGTCAAGCAGAGTTAATTTTTTATCTTAGCAGTGAATATCCAGAACAGTCTCTGAAGTATTCCATATGATCATATAGTGAAAAGGCTACAATGTAATTCCAGTCAAAATGGATAGTGAAATTCAACGTTATGGAATATGGAATCGTTCAGAGTTCAAGAAAGTAGTAAATTTAGAATAGAGTAAGCAAATAAAGATGTCAGATGAAGCATTATTTTAGTGAGAGATGAGTCCGATGGGAATAGTTACATTGAATTAAATTAAATGAAGTAGTCGTAAAATATTCATCTATTTAAGGTAGGTGAAGCTTGGATAAAGATTAAAGATACTAAATATACATTTGTGAAAATAAGTAAAACTAAACTGAATAGGTGTTTTTTAGAATTCTTAATTAATTCACTCATTTGAATTAGTAGTAAATTATATTCGGATATTGGAATCTCTATATTTGAATATATTATACCGAAGTTTCCTAAAATATTGCTTTCATAAAGGAAAGGTTTATAATTATGAATGAAATGAATGGTTATATTTGAATGCCCTAATGATCTGATAAGTATTTTCTGGCAGTTATAATTACTGTTCATAATATTTATATCGTAATTGCTCTCAATCCAATTGCTTACCAGTAGGATTTAAATTTTACGTGCATAGCACTGCAATTAAAATGTCCTGTTTCTGCACGTATTGAAAAATAGAATATGTTTTTATAATTGTAACTGAAGTTAATCGGAGCTACGTGTTGATTTATTCGAATATACGCTATACAAATGAAGTTTATTGCCCTCGAAACTATAAGGTTAATAAAACTAATCCATCTCAGACAAATTGTTATTGAAATTAGCTCGTATCTTTATGAATAAAATCACATATAATTCAAATTCTACTTATTAATATTTGTATTGATTAAATATATTAAATTTAAATTGAAATACATTCTGATTATTTCAAGTAAATGATATAAAATTATGTTTCGATTTAGTTCGTGTTTAATAATTGTCTTGAATTTATTCGAAACCTAATTTTAAATTTAATTCAAAAATCTGTGTAATTTTCTTTTAAATTTCCAATAGTTATCGACAAAGTTATTTTAATAATTGAAGATGTTTCCATAATTAGATTGCTTATAAAAATTTTACAAAATTATTTTGAAAATATTTAAGCATTTTACGATTAAACGAAATTTTAAGCACCCTGAAGTTGATTATTTGTTTATCATTTCAGAGCAAGCAGCAGTGAGTTTCATATCCTACTTACGCATAATCAACGAATTTATTTTTATATTACATTATATATAACTAGAATCACTTGAAAATTCTCTAAACATAGCAAAACAGTGTATTGTGTCCTGGAATATACATCATAAAACTTTCAGTTTATTATTCCAAGCCTAATATTGTACACTGAATTTCTTGAAGCTGCGCTGACGTTAAAATCATAAATAGTGCATATTATGCATATGAATATCGATTTGAAATATGGTCTAGGGACATTAATCAAAACAGAATACATTCTCAGTAACTTCTTCAGGGGCTACATGACTAATGCGAAGATGTTATACTATATTCGTACAACAGATTTGACACGTGTAAAATTTACCTCATGTTCGTTTTGAAATGAGCAGAAGTAAAATATGCTAATCAGGATTTGCAGTAATTCCTCTTGCGATGGTCAACCTAGCTGTGTATATGATACAACGCCCATGACCAGTGTGCCACGTAATAAGATTGAATAGGAACTATGTTGTTTTGTAGCGAAAGAAGTAACCTCACAGTTATGTCTGTACCAATAGGTGTTTCCTGCGTCAACAAGCCAACATTGCAATTATACTAAAACAAACGTGTGATATAATGTTTTAATTTAAGAAATATGCATACTTAACAAAAATTTTCATATAACGATTTTTAAATTCATATTAACCTAGAACATCCATTAAATGTTTATATCTTTTTAGTGCATTATTTCAACATTTTATCACTGAAAGAAAATGCACCTTCTCCACTAACATCGCAATATGATCAATATTATTTACTTTTAATATACGTCACATAGTTTCCATTAAGTGTATGTCTCATGATTTATAAAGAAATATCAATCACTGTCATTTTATTTAGTATTTTGTAAGTTTTGATCTAGCCGGATATATATATGCTGACTTAAATTATACTCAAATAAAAAGAGCAACTAACCGCTCCAAGATGAAAACGACGTAACAGATGCAATCACTTTCTTTTAAACAAAACCGTATTTAAATTTATATGGTTACAGGAAACATAATAGAGTTCTTTTAATCGATGTCATAAATCGATGACATTTCTACGTCTGAGGTGGATATATTTTGTTTAAGAAGTAAAAGTTGTCAAATGTTAAAAAAAAAGCTATTAGAGTTTATTGATTATTCACTTGAAGGCCAAATGTCTGCGGAAGATATTTCATCAGAATAATTGATATCCGATTACTGAAGGTAATAAAATTGTCTACTTTCAAGTAGTCTTTAGGCAACAACAAGAATTTATCATCTGTATATCTTTGGTGGTGACGAGTATGACTTTGCAATTAAAATTATATGTAACCCTGATGCTAAACTACCTAATCAAACAATGTTGTTCAACAGTTTAAAACCCGCAATGAAACGTGTTTTAAAATCAAGTTATTCACACGTTTCTTTCTATTTGCAAATAGCTGTTCTTTTCGCAAACGCCACACATTTGATTTTCTACTCATGTTTCTTTATATCTGTGTGCGCTAATTTCACATCCATCATCTTCACTGCTTTACTCTGGTTTTCACCTGAGGTTTCTGTAACATTGTTTCAATTTAAATAAATTAAACGATGTCACGTATAACGTATGGAAATATGCGATAGTCCGTGCTATTCAATTATCATTTCCTTAATAAACAAATTACCTACCATTAATCTTCCAGGCTTAATTATCACATGAATGGAATATCTAATTTCGATAAAAATGTAACAGAAAAAGCAATTCTAATTGTTACTTATTAAATGAAAGAAATTTCATGGTGACGCAACAACAAAAGTTAATACCAAAATGAGAGTTTGCTAAAACTAATATGGATATCAGTACGGAGAAACAGGGAATGAGAAAGATATTAGGTGTGTTAATGCATTTGAGAAAGAAATATAAAACAAATTACAGGCATATAATTAGATAATATCAAGAATGAATGTTAAGTCAGAGTGAATGTGAAAAAGATATGATACATACCATACGAAGTAGTATTTTATTTACTGAAATATATGCGATACGAGAAGTAAATGCATGTTATTTTTCATTGCTACAAATTCGGAATCTGAACAGTTCATTTGAAGAATAAGGAATTAACATAGTAATGTAGAAAAAGATTTATATAAGATC
>NC_068981.1:140851440-140852709 GCF_001194135.2 Octopus bimaculoides | reverse complement strand
ATATATATATATATATATATATATATATATAATATACACATGACATTGACAACATTACTTTCTTCACGGATTACCCCGCTTTTAAAATCTGTAATTCTAATTGCAACAAGCGACATCATAAATGAAAATGTACTGAATAATAAATATCCATAAATCGAATACACATTTCGATTCGCAATTCTTTGCAAAGCTAGGTCAATGACGGAATTCAGCTTTATAACGCAACCGAATATTATAATCAGCTCTTATATAGCCGCAAATGAAACTAAGTGCTTACCGGAAGAAAACAGCAATCTGTTAAATATTAAAAAATGAAAGTGCAAAATGCTAAATATTTAAGACTGGTTGTTAAATTCCATTCACAACAATCCCATCACCTAATGATAAAATAGTATCACCGAAAGCGTCATCAAATTCAAAACGACGTCACATCTTCCAAGCAGGTGATCTTCTGTAAGATCTCCCTCAAATCACATGAAACTATCGTTCAATTATGAGGAAACAACAGACTATGTATTGTTAGATGTACAAAACATAAGTTGGCAGATACAAGGTTAAGAAATTTACGAATATGTTTCTGTTTTATCGGCGTTAACAGGATATCTGCCAATATTGCCTAGGAAAAAATGGAAGCAAAATTTTAATCTAGTACAGTCTTAAATGCAATATACGTGCACACACATCGACTACCATACATATAGCCTATTTCTGGAAGGGTGAAATTCGAACGTGTAAATGAACGTGTATGAATATTTAGTTAGAAGTCCTTTTGGAAAGAAACGGTCGAATTTTAACGAAAGGACTCGAACTTAAGTATCATGTAAATTTTAAAGACGTTCTATTATTCAACAAAACATGAACAGTTTAAGCAGCCAATATCAGAAGCGTTGCTTGATATACAAAAAAAACGGTTGTATGTTATCTATACTATATATAAAACAGAGATGTGTGTGTAATCGCTTATCACGTGAAAACGGCTTCACTATTTACTTCCATACTTGTGATACATGAATAATTTGACCTCGGATAAATCTTAGGCTCTTCATTTGATTTATTTTTATCTCTAATTAAAAATAAATAATATTGCTTTATATTTAAGATTCACTTCTTTAAAAAGGTTCCTCAATGTCAACTTCCGGTACGGACGTGAAAAAACGGCGACGTCTCTCACTCTCTACTTTTAATGTTCGCTTTCTGTAAACAACTACGATCAGTTACTGAAACATATTTACGAAGTTCATAAATTTAAATATTCCGTACAAGATAGTT
>NC_068981.1:140846096-140851211 GCF_001194135.2 Octopus bimaculoides | reverse complement strand
CGTAAATAAATTTTATATTATTTTCTTTTTGGCACGCCGTGTTCAGCTCTATGTATTCGTAGTGAGTCACACACGCATATGTGTGTTTCTGTATGTGTGTGAGTGAAGGGGTGTGTTGTGATGTCTACGTACATACATAAATACATATGCATACATCTTTTCTGTGTATATATCTGCACGTGTGTGTGTGTCAGAGTGAGAGACAGACAGACAGACAGACAGACAGAGAGATGTTTCAGTGACTCTCTCTCTCTCTCTCACACACACAATCACACATACGTACAAGAAATGTATGACTATTTATGTATGTACGTATAATTGTGGACACACCCCTTCACTGGCTCCGTCTCTCTCTCTCTCTGTCTCTGTCTCTGTCTCGGTATATGTCTGTCTGTCTGTCTGTCTCTCTCTCTCTCTCTCTCACACACACACAGCAAACAGGCTCACCCGCGCATACACATGTGTGTCTTTGTAAATATGTTTGCATACATTTATGTATGTGTGTGTTTGTAAGAGACAGAGTGTGAGTGAGTCAAGGGGTGTGTTGTCATATGCATCCATCATTTTTGGATGTATGTGTGCGTGTGTATGTGTGCGTGTGTATGTGTGTGAGACAGTGAGAGAGCGGTGTGTATGTAGTATTTACTCTCTCTCTCTCTCATACACACGCACACAATGATGCATGCATATTTATGCATGTGCGTATACATGACAACAAACCTCTCTCTCTCTCTCTCACTCTCTCTCTCTCTCTCACTCTCTCTCTCTCTGTCACACACACACACACACACACACACACACTTCCATTTCATCTGATGTGTGATATTCTGTGTGTGTGCGTGCGCGTGCGTGCGTGCTTTCGTGCATGCGTGAGGGGTTCCACAATCGCAATTTATTTCAATTACTCTTGTGAAGATATTCACGTAAATAATTTTTTTCATTTTATCCACATTTTAATTTTCGTAAAAGTTTCCAAGTACCAATGAGGCTTTTTGGCGCATCTTCAATTTTCCAATTCATGAGAGGTGCCCAGTCATCATTCATCTGACAGTCCATCTACAGAATGTCCTCAGATTTCTATACAGCATATTTTGATTTTTTCCTTTCAGTATATAAGCAACAATTTCATTCCCGGGCAACGCCGGGTTGCTCTGCTAGTCTGTACAACACGTACACGATTAAATGTATTTGCTTTATCAATAGAAAACTAGAGACCAATAATAAAAATGCAGATTCTGCAAACGTCTCGAATAGAAGTAAGGCTCGTTTCGAGACTTCCGGTTTTACTCATACTCCAGCCTCTTCTTCACGCTAATGTGCATCGTTTTGGCTAGGTAACAAAGCACGAATTCAGGATGGATTTCCTTGTTTCCATTAAGATATTTTGGAATGCAAATAGAATACATTCTGGTATTTTTCCTAACAGAACGTCCACCGAATGTCATATACCTCGAAATTGGTCTCATTAATTGAGAGATTCACATTGTATCCATTACACAACTTGCTTAAGATTGTATCTATTGGGTCTCCATTTCATCCTCTGAAAACGTAAAATTTAATTCATTGAATTCTTTGTTATTGTCTTTATTGTTTTGAGAAGAAACATTGCAACTTTGCTCTGAGAAAGAGCCAGTATTGCATTATATATGGGGTCACTATTGATCTTTCCGCGCTTTTTCCGACCATTTCTTCTTTTCTTTCTCTCATCTTTTTTTTTATGCTTTGTAGAGCACATACGCACACATGTAAAACACGAGTTTGTTTACAGACGGAAACCTCATTCCCAAATTTCTACTCACTTCTTATTAAATGCTCTACCTACTTTCCTGCTATTATATTTTCTATCTACCTTCTATAAGCATCTTGAAACAGGTATATCTAATGCCGCTGTTGATAAGCATTTAGGGCTCATAAATATATCGTAACAAATAACACAATGTAGGAACTGTTTTGTGAGAGCAAACAAATTTGTGTTCTTATTCTTATAGATGTAAGAATGAAAATGGCGAAGAAGTACGATATAAAGAAATTAGAGATGCATACAATTCAAGTCATCTGGAATGAAACAAATAAGTGGAACTTGGAACTACAGGCGGCAGTGCGAAAATTAACGGCGAAGAGATTGCACTGAATATTTTACTTGATGCTTTAAAACGGCTGTTTGAGGCACAGTTAAATTTGGCAACGTGAGAATAGTTAAGAAATTAAATCAAATGCTCAATAAAATAGAGCATTAACTGCTCGGACTATATGTGTTCATAGATCTAATATTATGCTAAGAATGAGATGGCTCTTGTGAAAATCGAGAGACACAATGTGAATATAAGCATGATATTATTTAAAAGGACTCGGGATTTGAATCAGCAGTTGCTCGAAAGAACAGGTGAAATCTGATATGAAGACTCTTTCCTCGCTAGTAAATACTGCTATGAAAGTTATAAGAGGTGTTTGAATTTCCATAACATAAACTTAACTGGTGATATTATCAGTGCTATCATGGAGGCTGCTATAAATTATCCTGGACTGCTACAGAAAAAAATATGGTTGCGAAGGTGCTACACATCAGGCCAACGGGCAGTCAGCAGCAGTATATCTAAAACTCGAGGATCACACACTCACCATCAACTAGAAATTCACTCCTCAGACACAGTTCCGTACAAAAGTACCACCAGTGCTGCCACTAAACAAGAAGGTATATGAAAGAGTACCCTTATAACAATACAAACAACAAACTTTCGCTTCGACATTCCTGCTAAGTGTACTTGGCATCAAGCCGAAGCCCGAAGTTAGAAGATCCTGTACACAATGAGTTAGCTTGCTGAAATGATTCATTGCACCTTTTCTTAATAAGAGATGTGCGTAAATGTTGACCATTATCCGAGAAAATTGCACTGGTCGAAGGGAAGAACTTGCAGCCATTATTTACATTTTTTTTTTTGCAGTGGATTCCAAGGACATATTTTCCAATGGCTACTGTTAATCCATGTCATTATTCAACAGAGTAAATGAGATCCAATTTCGGTCTCTAGAGGTCTCCTCAATATCCTCTACATTGTTTTGAAGACTTCTCAACAAAATCGAGACACGGAGTGTATCAATCATGGGATATTTAACCCACACTTATGCGAACTAGGTAACTACATTACATCATATAATGTGCTTGATGCAACAAGAGAATGAAAAACTTTCTTAGACCTGATATTAAGAAACCACTCTAGCTCCATGCATAGCGTTTCATTTGAAAACCACTTCTGTCTAACCACAACATGTTACTCTCCAAACTCTCGCCTCAATGCTTCTTTTTGAAAGCATCAATCTTCATAAGGCAGACTAGAGTGCACTTAGAAAAGATCTGTCACTTACCGACTGGTCCTATACTTAATGTTTCTCTGATATTGAAACAACATGGCAACACTTCGAGAGCATTGCCACTTATCGCTCAAGACACTATTCCTATGAAACTCACAAGGACGAAGAGAAATAGGCTCCTAAGGGAGAAAATAGCACTCGTCAGGAGAATCAAGGAAACAATATTGCCCTGCTTTTATTAATCCCAATGATATTGGCGCAAGGAATCTGAACGAACTTAATCCCCAACATATTATCTCTGACATACCTGCCTCAGACATAAATGAAATCAAGTACTATTCTGTAGCAGGTATTAATAGGTCCAGAAGGAATGCAAGCAACAACTTGTAATCTCTGTAAACGATCTGTGGAGAAACAGTTCTTATCCCAATCTGTCATCCCGATCTTTAAAAATGAAATAAGGTCTCTTGCAGTTAAATTTCACTCACCTATAATATCATAAATATGTTTGATAGTGTAGTGAGATTAAGGATAACTGGTTTTATGGGGAGCCATATTCTACTATATTCCAACCAGCATTGCTTTCTCTGCCGCAAGGACTGCATAACACAGCTTTTACATCATATTGAAGATGTCCTTAAAGCTTTGGGATCAGATGCGAATTCTGATGCCATGTATCTTGATGTTACCAAAGCGTTCGGTAAGGTCGGCGGCCTGTTAAAATTGTCCTAAATTGAAATGCGTGGTAAGGCCCTGCATTGGATTTAGTATTTCTTGGTGAACAGAACAGAACCTGTCTCGATCAGGTGATTTTGCTCAAGCCCAGTGAAAGTCACAAGTGGTGTTCCCCAGAAGGGTCTTTGATTCCCTTCATAGTCTATATAAATGACATCTCATGCGTCATCAACCAAAGCAAAATAAGATTATTCGAAGATGATCCAAGTTCCCCAAAATTATCAATAAAGAAGATTGAACTGAATTCAAGTGGCATAACAAAAAAGAAGGTTAAATCAGTGACAATTTCATCTCATGCAAAATAGAAAAAAGTATGCGCTGAAAAGAAATCATATTCTCTTGTTGCAGGCGAACTACTCACATGATTCAATTATATCAATAACTGTTGGCAACAATCTCCACTGGAGTGAGCACACCAATAACACAGTCAATATGGCACTCTCGATGAGCTCCTGGTTCCTCAGAACTTTCCGTTACAGAGGACACTATATCATCATCCCCTTTTCTTCCTTCTCCTTTCTACAGCCACGTCTAAAACATTGCTGGCCCCTTTGGTTTCCCCACACCAGACAAAATATTACGAGAATTGAGTCACTTCAGAGAGCAATCACAAACAGAGTGATAGGCATTACTGATCTTAACTATTGGGACCGCCTTAAAACAATGAAACTTTAATTGTTCGTATTGCACAATGTTAAGAATATACTACCAGCATTGGCCAAACGACCGTGACATTAGATTCAAGTCTGTCCACATGCCAAGCGCCACCTTTACAATTCAGGCTCAAAACACATAACTTCATTGCAAAAATGCCACACAATTCTTCTCCTCAAACGCCCTGCTTTATTCAACATTATCTCCAAACAACTCAATAAAACAACCCATCAATTTCAAACGAAAGTTGGACAGATCTCTTCAAGTGATACCATGGTCTAAAAACAACTAAACAACCCCTGTCAGGTAATACTATCAAGTTAGACATAGTCGAAACATAACTAAGTACACCCACGTGCTCACGTACGCACACTCACACTCACACACACACACACATATACACACACACACACAATA
>NC_068981.1:140845216-140845862 GCF_001194135.2 Octopus bimaculoides | reverse complement strand
TATATACATATACATATATATATGTGTGTTTATACATATCTATATATAAATTCTTTTTCAGAATAAGATTAAAAAAACCAAGGCTGTGAACATTTTAGAACATTTATAAATAGGTCTACAGCTGTTTCCACTATTTGGAATGACTAATTTTAAATACTATTGGAATTTACTCACAAGATGTTGGAATCTTATATGTATATCATTCTGCATAAATAAGGGATCTACAAATGTAATATCCCTGCATGTCTCACATCTATTTTGATTCCTCTACTTCACTCTCTATTTCGTATCTTATCTAAATTAACTATTGCTTAACCATTCTCTCACGCCGTCTCCGATCAAGATATGCAGTAAATATCCTGAAAACAGCTGTAAGTCCTTCGATTTATAAATTTCCTAGAATGTTCACAGCCTTGGTCTTTTTTATCTCATTCTGAAAAAAGAAAATTATATATAAACATGCTGATATATGACCTACGTTGGGCTCCTTAATCGCATAATCACAGCATCTGGAGCTTAACTATGGTCTATCCACAGCACTTACTCAGCATTACATGACACCTTTGAGTCTTATTGACACCGTTACCTCTCATAGCCTATATATATATATATATGTATATATATATATATATATATATATATATAT
>NC_068981.1:140839115-140843240 GCF_001194135.2 Octopus bimaculoides | reverse complement strand
TATATATATATATATATATATATATATATGTATGTATGTGTGTGTGTGTGTGTGTGTGGGTGGGTGTGTGTGTGTGTGTGTGTGTGTGTACACGCCTATGTTTGTATCTTCCTTAAATTTTGTTCTTGATCTATTTAAATGTTCAGTTAAGTCTCGTATTAATTAACCAGGGAATGTTGAATGATTTAAGTTTGAAATATAATTCCACACGTTCACCTGATAATTTTGTGTGCTACATCTGCTTAGTCAACTAGTATATCACTTCTGTCCGGACTAATGTCTTAATTAGTACACGTTGTAATGGCCGTTGACGTAACTAGGATAGACTGATATGTAGATAGCTAGATGAATAGATCAATCGATAGATAGATAGATAGATAGATAGATAGATAGATAGATAGATAGATAGATAGATAGATAGAATAGGTATTGTATGATTGAATGGTCAGGAATTTGGCTTCCCCAAATATACATGACACTATCAACCAGGTGTCAGCGAAGCTTATCCCGTTGTGAATATTCTCAGGTTGAGCCAGGGCATTTGCACTTGACATTTGGTAGAGAGATATAATAAGCATGCTCGTAGGGGTGATGCATTCTTGTTGAAAATTGTGTCAGGCCGGCTTTGAAATAGAATTGAGTTAAGGGTCCACGAGTCCACTTAAATTTCTATTGTTAAAATTACCAAATGTTAATTCGGGTGTACACAATGCTGCGGATATCAGAAATGATTTCTCATCGTTAAACGATGGGGATTCATTCCACAATATAAAATTCTAAGAGAGTGACATCACACTTCTTCAGAATGCCGTATTCGTATCCAGTGAATGAAATAATGAAATTGTATACTGTAGTAACTATTTCAATCATTTATTCATTTTAAACTTACTATTTATCATAATATTTTCTGAAATATATATATATATAAATATATATATATTATATTTTGACGTGGTCATGTTTTTGCCAAATAAACAGACACACAATATATTCGTTCTTCACTTGCTTGTTACTGTTCGTATTGTAAATCATATCCATTGCTCGGAAATCTTTCGTCACGCATCTGTGATCTCCTCACCGACACTCTCCGTCTTCGTGTTTGCTCTTGTTCTACATATGCCTTTCTGTTCGATGATGTGTATCCTTATTTGTCCATGTGTCTGTTTGTGTGTGTGTGTGTGTGTGCGTGGGTGGGTGTGGTTGTTCTTAGTAGCACAATGATGTGCCCCTCATCTCTGTCCCCTACCCCGTTGCCGCTACTGCTGTCCTTCAGCTCGTGTTTTTGTACCATTCTTGTACCTCACATTGTTTGTGTGTTCGCCATCATGATTTTTGTTGTTGCCGTTATTGTTGTTGTTGATATTGTTGCAGTCATCTGAAAAGTTACCGTACGTATGTTTGTGAGTGTATATGGGCTTGCTTCCTATGTTGTTTATCCGTGTATTTTATACAGTTAATTTTTGTCTGTATTTTTTTAATGTTTCTCATAGAGATGTGCGTATATGTCTATTGTATGTGTATTACATGCAATATGTATCTGGGTTTTCTTTTCTGTCTCTAGTCGTCATGCTGTGTGGTGTCATGGTGGGTTTCATTGTTTCATTCGTGTTTTCCGTTGAGGAGCTGTCTATTACTGTGTGTGTAGCCTTTGTGATCTAAATGTCTTGTCAGTTCTATGCATTGATAATACTTTGACCTCTATACTATAGACGGAGCCTCTATGTTCTGCTCGAGCATGTTAATAGAGCACTGTCGAGCCTTTCTCTCCTTTGAGCTCTCACCAGTAATCATCTATACGCTCTCCTAACTTGTTGCGCATGTGCGTGTGTGTGTGAGTGTGCGTGGAGTGTACATGCGCGGAAAGGTGATGCCATAACAAACAGCTAGCTTCCCGTAATACTCTTCTGTTGCTAATCTTAGGTTTCTTTTGGTTTTTGTGGATGACCTCAGAGATTCTAAGGTTGCCCCTGTTCCGCTGTGTTGCCTTGATGTGCACTGTGAATTGTTGGGTCTGGCAGTTCCGTAGATGTTTCTTCACGGAAGTATCTGCATGCATGTGTTCCTTAATGCGTATATTGAGTTTTCTTGTTGTGCTTCCTATGTAGGATGCACTACATTTTCCACAGATGATCTTGTATACAACATAGGTTCTCTGGCACAATTCAGGTTCATTGATGGGGCACTTCGATAATGAGCACCTGTCAGAGTAGCTTTTCTCAAGTAAGGGTCGGTGTGCAGTATCTGTATGTCGAGTCCTTCTCTGCGGGCTGCATGTTGTATCGCTGCAGTAGTTCTGTCGTCAAAGTGTAGTAGCTTTAGGAAGCACGTGCCGGACGAAGGAGTATGGGTCTTCTAGGATTTATTGACCTTCATGTTCTTTAGGCGCCGCTGTGTAGCTAAATATTGTAGGTAGCCATTCAGAGTTATGTCTTTGAGGAACTGCGTGGTGTTGATGGCTTTGTAGGTCAAATTGCTGCAATTGTTGTTTATACGTGCAATCTTGTTTCTCACACGTGAGGTTTACATTTAGGTTCCCCGTCTACTACCTCCACCTTCCCCTCACAAACCTGAACTCAACACTAAACTAGCTCGACGCAAAATATCCATATATATTATAATTGATAAACGCTCTTCCCCATCACGGAACCATACTAAATCCCAATTTCTGACTTGGGAAACTTAAGAAACAAAAACCTCATCCTGTAACAGACGATATCTGATGAATATTTTTATTATGGTTGTGTTGTTTTACGCATTTATGTAATAAAAGTGTCGGATTCTATGAAACATTTTGAAGATCAGTTTCGAATATCAACGTTTATATCGGTGATGAGTGGGGTATCTAAATCGAACCATTTCACACAATGACTTTTGCCAAATCCTTGCGTGTATTGTTTGGATGTCTGAAGAACATGGCTTTTTTCAGGCGTTTGTAATGACAAATTTTTAAGTCTATATATGAACATTTCATGTCGATGATGCAGACGTCCTCTACTCTGATTTCCCCTAGATGTACTAGTTTCTCGTATTTATTCACGAATGCAAAGCACGAAATATATTTAGTTAAGGAGAAATTTCGCACATATTTATTTCCTAATGACAGCATAAATATTAGCCTCAAGTTTGTCGTATAGCTGGATAGAATCTATGGTGATCAGAACTTAACTCTGTGAAATTCATTCATACTAATATTAGAAGAGCAAAGAGGATATAATCATAACATATTACGTGTAAGACATTAAAAAAATATTTATTATATATTTTATTATATATTTTCGTGTTCAGAGTAGAAAATGCATTTGGTATTCTAACCTCGACAATGTGTAAGTGGGTGTAGTGTTGGTCGAGTGAATACAAACAGTTTTAAAGTTAATCAAATTTTCGAAACATTCCATTTACTAACAAAAACTCGGATGCGCGTGCAAAAGCTCAATGTTGAATATATACTACTAAGTAAATAGAAGAAAAGGAAATTATGAAAATCACAAATATAATTATAGAATTTTATTATTCAAATACTTAAACAGGACTGACTGATATTATAGACATTCTTATAAACATATATGTACACAACTCAACGCCGAAAATGTATTGCAATAAATTTAGTCAGTCGTACAATAGGTAATCAATTTATGAGTGAAACGTTAGCACTAGATAAACCGCAGTTACTTAGATAAATAAGAAAAAATGTACAACAGAAAGAAATATATAAGCCATCAAACATCACGAAATCTGACTATCGTTAAACTCGTTAAATCAAAGGCATTTGATATTTTTACCAGTATACTGTCCAATTGATTTAATTTAAAAACTAAGCATCTGAAATTATGCTTTTCCAATATGCAGTATCATTATTGACAGGTATGGGCTGTTATATTTCTTTTGCATACATATACATGCATATATTTCATTCTGGTATAAACATTTAAATATTTTTTGTCTATATAAGTACATGTTTCCTTTCCCTCACCGGCATCTTTCGTCCTCTCGTTCTCTCTCAGTAATATATAGATGATATATAGATTTTCAATAGTGTTACTAATATGCTTTGAAAAAGATAAGCACAATACACTCATAAACAATTATTTATATATATATATATATGTGTGTGTGTGTGTGTGTGTG
>NC_068981.1:140832336-140837897 GCF_001194135.2 Octopus bimaculoides | reverse complement strand
TATATATATATATATATATATATTAGTGATATTGATATAGATATCGACATGTGCAACAACAGTAACGGAAAGTTGTCTGAGCTGTGCGCAACCTATGATTTCCAGCTAGGTATCACAGTAAATTGAAGCCGACAGAGGCAGGTATCTGGAATATAATACAAATACTGAAATGCATGATTACCATTTACTAATGCAACAATGAAATATTCTACCTACTTTTTGCAAGTAGATCTATACAGTTCTAATATATGTGTTTGGTGTGTGATTTTTTAACGTCAGAGCGTGTGAATATTTCTGTATATGTATGTATGTATGTATATATGTATGTATTTATGCATGCATGTATGCATGTATGTATGTATGTATGTATGCATGTATGCATATACACATATATGCGTGAATATATAGACATATATATAGATACCATTTTTTTTCCTTTCTGATTAAATGTAAAATTTAAAGTTGACTAAAGGGAACTATTTCATAGATATAATGATGATCTGAAAATTGACTATGCATATGTTATCTATGCACACAATATTTATTATGGAAAAGTACAATTGTATCTACTATAAAGAATATAAATGTGTATGGATATACATATCTATTTTTCCAATTACTTATCTCCGTATTTATCTATTAATGTATCTAACATTTCATGTATAAATATATACAAATAAGCGCATAGGTTCAAACAAGGTGTGAAACTGTTTCTTGATTTCCAAAGGTTGAGTAAAATATTATTTTATTAAAAGCAAAACATAAATTATAAACTGCTACTCAGAGTTTCACGTAACCTTCTATCTATATATATGTATAGATTTATGCATTGTTTAATATTTTTTTACGTGTGTATTTCGTTTGTCTTTACGTTCTGAGTTCAAATTCCACCGAGATCGACTTTGCTTTTCATCCTTTCGGGGACGATAAATTAAGTACCAGTTGCGTACTGGCGTCGATTTAATCAACTGGCCCCTTCCCAAAATTATTGGCCATGTGCCTAGAGTAGAAAAGAATATTTTTTACGTCTTACATTTCATATCGGTAAGGAAAATCATTCATTTAAATCCAATCTTTGCTAGATTTATGAAGCAATACATGATAATCGTGAATGAATATAATTTAAATCCAAGTACCTTGTGATTCATAACATATGTGTCGTTGATATCTTATTGCTATTGTGATCAAGTCTCCCGTTTGTAGTGAAATGAACACCAATCATTGGTGATGTTACACGTTTTGTTATACAATCGTCAGCCAATATTTAATATTTAACATCAGCTACTGTTGTGTATGATATACGCGCACACACACTTATAACCATAAATGTGTGTGCGTGTGTGTAAGCAGTAGTATGTTTGGCAGTTGAAGTGTACCTGAGTCTCAAAACGAATTATAGCTTTATATCTTAATATATTACAAATTTATTAAAATACCAAAACTGGTGCAACAATTATTTTTTTCAATGTCATAACTAAGAAGGTAAAATGAAATTGAATGTAGAGGAGAGAATTCAGTAAGACAGGTTCAAACAATCAAATGTTCAAATAACTTCAAATATTCAATAAATTTCAGTGTAAATAATGATAGACCAAAATTAACTATTTATATTATATTTGAATTTGTATCTTTATTTGATCTTTTGAGTATGTTTTACCAAATCTTCTCCTTCACATTGAATGTCTATAAAACTTTTTCCATAATTTTTATTTACCATTGAAAAGCGAAAATGATAATACCGATATAGTATTTCAATAATTTTTATTAAAATCAAAAACTGCTAATTTATTACTACAACGTATTCCACCCACAAGAATTGCAACTTACCTGATGCAGTAAATCTCGCCCTAAAAACGCACAAATTTAATATAGTTAAGGTAATTGAAACAGTAATTAGTAATTGCATACTTCGATACCTTGAATCTCTTTCACATTTATGACCACACCTAAAGCTTTGATAAAGTTACATTTACGGATCATCAACGTTTGGCAATAACTCATTAATGAGCTCTTGTTTTGAATGAAGTTCTTTCAAACAATACTGTGGCACTACTTCATCCACGAATCTACAGACTGTGTCTGGTAGGTGAACATTTAGTCCAAATACCTTGTATGTGGGCTCTACCTATCTTTTATTTTCTACAAAAATTAGCCTCCTACCACATCGCATTATAGCTGCATAATTTGACGTACAATTTTCTATCCTTCTTTCAATCAACTCGAACGTGTCCCTGTGTACGGTGTATTCATCGAATGTCCTGCTTTTCTATATGAATGTCTTACTGACCACTGACATCATGGTAACGATGATTATAATAACAAAGTAAGAAGAACAACAACAGGAGCATGAGCAGCAACAACAGCAGCATTAGCAGCAGCATCTGTAGTAGTAGTAGTAGTAGTAGTAGTAGTAGTTGCAGCAGCAGCAGCAGCAGCAGCAGCAGCAGCAGCAGCAGCAGCAGCACCAGTACTAGTAGTAGTAGTAGGAGGAGGAGGAGACTTGCCCGAAAGAGGAATTAGACAGTGAATCCCCAATATATGTAACGATACATCCATTTGTAAAACGTAAGGTGGGAAGGAGAAAACGTTCAATTATCCAGCGTCCACGAACAAGTACTCCCTATTTGACCAGTTAGATAAAAATATTGATGGTAAGCAGGCATCACCATATTAGGATAGAAAGAATGCCAGAGACGTAGTGGTAAGTTCTGTCTCAAATTACCTTGGTTAATTTCTAAAAATGGAATGGACACCACGTTACACGCAAGTTGTATAAACATATCTTATACAGGTGAAAATGATTTAAATGGAAGTGGTAAAGGAATTTCCAAATAAAATCTGATACTCTCTCCATATGAAGTGGAGATTTCAAAGTGAGCAGCACTTCGAAAATTCTTCTTGGACAGACACTAATATCTATAATATATATAAACTAACTTGGTAGGAAAGCATATGCTTGGCAGAGAAGTCTACCATATTTGTAGATGAACGAACTCCTGCTCGAAGCTGTAGATAATGATATTAAAAAAAACTGGCATTTCCTCTGGAGATAGAATCCTGGTTTTGTTGAGGGATTGTATAGAATTTGTATAAGCAACATGTAAATAGGCACCTTAAGGGCAGGGAATTTATTGAAGAAAACTTTTTAGATGTTTCTTAAATATTGGAGGTAAGAAAATTAGTGAAATCATAGATTTGGATACAATATCAAATAAAATGACCTGGATACAATACACGAAAGCAAAAAATTCTTTTGAGGTAGTAATGTTATAGATTCAGTCGATTAATATTTAAATTATGTAGTCATTAGATTAACATTTCTATTATTTTTAAACATTACATTAATATTCATATTATACATTCATTAAATTAATATTTCTACTATATACATATTTGATTAATATTTTAAACAGATATTTAAATATTCTTAAATCATAATTTCTAAGGCAATAAGTATGCATCAAGAAAATTATCATTTCATCATCAACATTATATAGTAAATAATAATGCACACCTCATATTCATAGCATATCTAATCTCGAATAAATAATTGTATTTCGCCTATGAGGTAGACAATAATTAAATCAAAGCTGCCGAATGTATCAAAAAATATATTAATCTTAAGTAGCAGATTAGTGGAGATTCGGTCGAGACGCATTTATTTAGCTGTCCCTGTTTGTTCTATTCTGAGAGCAATGCCTACTTAGAAACTTTATCGGGGCGGGTCGGTTGACTTTACGTTCGAAACACATTGGTGGAGTGGATTGGGAAGGCTCGCATACACGAAAAATTGAGTGTTGCTGAAACCTGCCAAAATCTGCATATACATCTGCAGATGTTTGGCTATCATTGACTAGAGATATGAAGAAATAGTAATAATACAAATTTACATCAGGCAATTTTGTGGGTAAAGCTAATCCATGGACACGGGATGACAAAGGCTCAGTAGCGGCTCATTTTTGTGAAGAACAACTGGCAAATATATGATTCCTAAGGAAAAGACTATCCGAAAACAACAACACCAACAACCACAACCACAACAACAATAACCAGAAAAGAACAGAAATTACCTCACTAGCAGAAGATGGTGCTGTATATTAGATTCTCAAAAATAGTTGCAGCAAATAGTAGTAGGGAGACATGGCTATGGTGGCAGAAAGGAAAACTGAAAAGAGAGACAAAATAGTTGTTAGCTGCTGCACAAGATCGAGCATTAAGGACTAATTGGATAAAAGGTACGATAGACAAAAACCAAGAAGAAGAAGAAGAAGAAGAAGAAAAATAATAATAATAATAATGGCCGCTCCCGTCGGTTTCGAGGTATATGTGCTTGAAGGAAAGGACTTACAGAATAGAGTGATAGAAAAAAAGCAAAGAGAAAAAATCGCTAAGCAGCTACATCTATTTGCGATAGATGAGTGAATGTAATTTGAGTCCAGGCATGGAGTCTGCTATGAATTGGCAATTGATGATTTTGGTGATTTTGATTTTGTCCGTGTAATGGGTATATGTGTCTGTTGATTACAGGATGTATTTCTTCTATTGTTCTCTATCTTCAACTCAAATTGTTTGGATGCATCGTGACTCATTTAACCCCACGCAGATCTATCTAAACAATGACTTCCCGAAAATGTGGAGGAAGAAGAAGAAGAAGAAGAAGAAGAAGAAGAAGAAGAAGAAGAAGAAGAAGAAGAAGAAGAAGAAGGAAGAGGAGGAGGAATTTATGATGCGTTACTGTACATAATGGCGTAAAATAATTATAAAACTTTTTAATTTCTTAAACAATGTTACTTTAAATATTCCGGAAATTTTTCCGACGTAAACATTCTAGAAAACAGAATATTTTTCATTCCATCTACGAAAATATACTTTGCAACAATTGTTAATTAGTTTTAAAAGTAAAATAATTTTGTGAACTTGAACGTTTTATGAAGGTAGATATCGTCTAACGAATAATAGCGAAGGAAATTTGTTTCCGGAGTAATTTGTCAGTTATCGATCGTTCAACCTGTCGAAAGATGTTCTATATAGCTTTTACTCTCTTCTTAGTTATTACTGCATTTTGAAGCTTGAACGTCTGTTTGCGTCGTTTATTTGATTTCAAAATGAACCGAAATACTAAGCTTATAAATTATAACAAAAATGTTGTCACAGATATGTATGTGCGCTTACATAATTCGCTTCGCAACTATACGGTCTTGGGTGTTCTCCCTCAGCACGGCATTTTCGCCAAGTATTTCCTACTGCAGCTCATTAAGGCTTACAATTACTTGCAAATTAATTTCGTATAAAGAAACTGTACGGAATAACTCGGTGTATAAAAATTCGTATATATATATATATATATATATATATATATATATACAGGACTTGGACAAAATAATGGAAGCACCTACCATCATAACATCAAAATCGTCAGAAGCTTGTTTATATTTATGTTTATTTTTATTTATTATTAATGATGCTTAATATGTTTTGCTAAACTTGCTCTTTCTTCTCAAACATCATCAGAAATTAAAGTAATTAAAATTCATTAAAATGACAGATCTATCAGACATTAA
>NC_068981.1:140830236-140832326 GCF_001194135.2 Octopus bimaculoides | reverse complement strand
AGTACTGCCTCGAAAGTAATACCTGTCTTAGGGAAAGTGAAAGTGTAAGTACGACTTAAAATACTATTTAGAATCATTTTCAAATGAAATGTTTGAAATACGCCTTAATAATTCGGTGATTTTTATTCAAGTGCGTTGCTATATTTAAATTAATCTTGTGTATTCCGTACTTACTCAGCAACTAATATTTGTTCTGTCTAAGGTGGCGAGCTGGCAGAAACGTTAGCACGCCGAGGTAAATGCTTAGCAGTATTTCCTCTACTATTAGGTTCTGAGTTCAAATTCCGCCGAGGTCGACTTTGCCTTTTATCCTCTCGGGGTCGATAAATTAAGTACCAGTTATGCACTGGGTTCTATGTAATCGACTTAACCCCTTTGTGTGTCCTTGTTCGTCTCCTCTATGTTTAGCCTCTTGTGGGCAATAAAGAAATAAGAAACGTTCGCACGCCTGGCGAAATGTTTAGCAGTATTTCGTCTGTCTTTACGTTCTGAGTTCAAATTCCGGTGTGGTCGACTTTGCCTTTCATCTGTTTGGGGTCGATACATTAAGTACCAGTTGCGTACTGGGATCGATCTAATCGACTGGCCCCCTCCTCAAAATTTCGGGCTTTGTGCCTAGAATGGAAAAGAATATTTGTTGTGTCTCACTTATAATCCGAATAAGAATCCTATACATTTTGCATAAACGCAAAGGCGTTTGGATTATCTGATTTCCCAGGTTTACTGTTGTTTAATTTTATTTTAGTTTATTTTTTTTTACTGATTCTATATATAATATACTATTCTACCTCATAAGGGTAACAATGCATCATATAAAATAATGAAGAATGCTTTTGAGGCTTTTAGGCTTTCGTTGTTATTGAAGCAGAAGATGTGTTTCAATATAGAAACTGCATTAGCAGTGTTACATCAATGAATAAATGTATACACAGTTTTTTTTTGTTTAATGTTTTGTTTTGTCATGTAAATAAGCATTGTGTTATCCATGAAACAGGATCCAATATTTCATAATTTTTATGTTTATCTAGTGCTATTAATAGAACTAGTTTGAGAAACCTGTCATAAGAAATATAAAATCAGACCATTATTTCACGTACGTCACCCCAGTTTAACTAAGTATTTATGGTAACAAACGGAAATGTCATTGCTCTATAAAAGTAAAATACTATTATTAACTGCAATTCTTATGTATATCATTTACATTCCTGGATTCCAGCTTCCACAGGATATTCTGAGATGCTTAATTTTTTAATGAGTTTTGTTGGGTTGAATAACTTCTGGCTATTATCCATTTAGCCTTAGGATTAATATACATTATCGATATCTTTCAGCGTCATTTATAAAAACGAAGATGTGGGAGACGTAGAATCCTGAAGGAGTTCAAATATGCCTCAGGAAAATTTAAATGCTGTATGTACAAGGATGTGATTTACCACGTCTCTATTTTATTAAGCCAGGCGTAAAACCGTTTCTGACAATTCACTTCGAAAATTATGAACATATTTGAAATAGTCAATATATATATTATTAGATTAGTTTTCAAGTACATAGCTAACTTGCTGGTGATTGATGTAATTTGCATAGAAGAGAGCCAAATGATGGAAAAGACCTGCCCATAAACTGATTACATTCCGATTGCCTTCGTATCAGTTCTTTAAAGTACAAGAAATTTGCACATAAATACAATTTCTTGAGCGCACCGAAAGAAGGCATTTATATTGACCTCATCATTTATATTATATATTGCTATTTTCTGAAACTGATTGATGTTCATTTTCATATATTGGTCAGAAAATTATATGTGATAAATCCATTTCACCTTTCGACCTCATATATAATATCAACAATTCAGTTGAATGGCTATAATGGTCTATACAAATGAATATAACAAATAACTTAAATTCCAAATTAGCTACCTCACTTAGCACTGCTGAAGGAAAGATATATTTCTAAACATATTAGTAGCGCTCCACTGTAACTGGTCCATATAGTTTTTTCTCTATACATACACACAGGCATACAAACGCATGCACTTTATTTGATGCAAATCTACATAAATGCTAAATATACATACATACATATATATATAT
>NC_068981.1:140828540-140829270 GCF_001194135.2 Octopus bimaculoides | reverse complement strand
ATATATATATATATATATATATACATTTATACATGCATATATTCATATATGTGTGTGTATATGTATGTATTTATATGTATGTAAGTATAAATGTTTTCACATGTCCATACATATATGTGTGTATGTATGGACTGCACACCGATGTAGTGCGCACTCCTTCTCAAAATCAGCCGTAACATGAAGCCGCCATAAAGGCTGCATTTGAGCAATAGCCTTTTGTATCCATGGCCCAAAACTTTGTGCAACAACTAACATTGATTCATCAATTCCAGAGTCGGAGCCATCCTCACCACGACAAAAGATCGACACAACTAATGGATCCAGGATGCCCACCGCTGGCACCAGCCTCAGTGCTCACACCAATATACTTCGTAAATGTAGAGGACTATTCCAACTTAGTAACATAAACAAAATTACCTTCTTCAGTGGCCTACTGACATTCAATCAGGTCGTATGTGTAGCACTTACTGAAATTCACCTAAAACCTGACCTCGCAGATGCAGAAATACACATAAAAACGCATGTGGTTTTTGGAAGCGATTGAAAAGACAGGAGCCATGGTGGAGTTGCAATATATACATCCGCGAAGATCTCACGCCCCTTCCTAGGGCTAAGTATGATTCCCTTCTTGGGACTGTCACGTTAAGTTGACAGTATACAACTACTTTCTATCTCTCTATCTCTCTCTCTCTCTCTCTATATATATATATATATATATATATATATATAT
>NC_068981.1:140827399-140828255 GCF_001194135.2 Octopus bimaculoides | reverse complement strand
ACATACATATGTAAAAATTCCGAAGAACATATTTCCTTTATTAACATAAGCAAAAGAAGCGGCCAGATTCCTAGACTTCTCTTCCTTCTTCTAGGCTTAAGGAAATTCCTTTTTCTGATATCCTGTAAAATAATGTCCTGTTTTTTTTTTCTTTTTTCTTCTTTTTTTTTCTTTTTTCTACAAGAGAACAAGTATGTTGTTAAAGACACAAGCGACTCCTTGTCGCATGTGAAAAGCCTATCATATACCAATGCTGAAATTTCATTTGTTCTCAATTCATCAGCGCTGGTTTTATCTACCACTTTACTGCGATATTAAATTCTTTTGTCCTAAGACATTTGGAATTAGCTTTCTTTGTAATATTTGAAAAGAACATGCAAAAATTCACAAATGAAGACGAAATTACTTTATTTCTTTAGTTTGATAATCAACTTTGGACCCATGTGATCACTATGGATACAGCTTGTGTGTTTTTAAGAATTCTTTGTAGCACTGCTTGTCCTTCTGAAAGTGTATATAATAATAATAATAATAATACTAATAATAATAATAAAAATGCCTTCTAATTGATGTTTCAATACCAGCAGATGACAACGTTTCTCTAAAAGAAATGGAAAAACTTTCAAAATACAAAGACCTGGAAATAGAGATAACTCGAATGTGGAATCTAAAAACAGAAACAATTCCTATCATAGTAGGTGCCTTAGGTATAATAAAAAAATATTCAGACAAATACATAACAAAAACACCAGGACTTACAAATATATATAACATACAGAAAATTGCACTACTGGGTACTGCACACATTCTACGCAACACACTTTCAATACAGTAAACATAAGAGCACCACAGCAAA
>NC_068981.1:140824349-140827303 GCF_001194135.2 Octopus bimaculoides | reverse complement strand
ATAATAATAATAATATTGATAATGATAATAATAATAATAATAATGATAATGATAATAATAATTATTATTATTATTATTATTATTATTATTATTATTATTATTATTATTATTATTATTATTATTATTATTATTATTATCGTGTGAGAGGGAAACGCATGTCATCAAAGTGACACTGGGGTGAAAGGGACAAAGCCCAGTATACTTATCATGACTACCCGTCTGATAAGTGTACACTAGGCACATGCATCACAACGATATGTGCGCGACACGGCGAGTTCATATCAAGATTAGCAGCGCTGAGATTGCCGGTGGGGACCCAGTTAGAATTTTCGTCAGGTTGAGTAGCCCATCTCTCTCAAAAGGTCCCTGAATAAGGGTCGTTGTATGATGTTCAACGAAACACCCATGTTTCCAGAGGTGAAATATCCAAACCCCAAATAATTCCTCTCAACACATGGCTACCATGCTCCCCCATTATTTCTGCTCGTGATCAGTGACGCACATATCGTCAGCCACTAAGAGACATGCTGAACTGGTTAAGATCAAACATTATTATTACTTGTAAGGAATAAAAATGTGTTGAACGGTACAACAATGCACTATTATACAAACAATGGGTTATATGCCTGTTGTAATTTACTCATCAATAGTCTGATGATATTTCGGAATAAAATTCCTTCTTCGTATATTCGTACATGGAGTCGCTGCTATAATCGGTTTTCCAACGGCTTTTTTTTATTTATTTATTTTTTAAGCATCTCAGCAGTGGTCTCACAGAACTGCCTCCGGAATTCCTCATGACAAGTGCGTGAAGTGGGCCATGTCTCAATCTCCTGTGTGCTGGTACATCCGTAACGCTGCTTCTAAGTTATGGATTATACATACAGCTTCCTTTTTTTCCCTTCTCTTTTTTTCTCGTCTAAATGAACCTACACGCATATAGTTGTAGCTAAATAACATATTAATTACCAGCTTCCAGTCTGTTGTTAATTTGAGACCCTAGTCTGTGTATGAGGCGTTTCTTCTCCTGGTCAATGCAGTGGTGCAAGCGTCGGTCAGTAGCTGCGGTTGTTCTCCGGTATGTGTGTTCAAACGTGATGCTGGATATTATTTCAGAGAATTAGCGCATGCGCTCATGTAGTTGTTGGTGTAGATGATGTGTGATTTTTCTGATGACGAACGTATGTATATATTTCAGTGATCGTCGAAGGGCAAGGCTGCGGAAAGACGAGGGAAGATGTATGTTCCTCATGGTGTTGGGAATTATGTTGTTTGTTAGGCAGCGTTTAAGAAAGTTTATTTGGCATCCGATTTTAGCACGTTTCTCATCTGAGTTGATCAGCTTCCTAGTGGTCTCGAACTCGGCCTGACCCAGGCGTAGAGATAGGAGAGTATTGTAGTTCGCTTGAAGTAGTATGTATTGTTTGTAAAGAATAAAAACTTTTGAATGGTACCATAATGCACTATAATATAAACAAGGGGCTATATACCTGTTGTAATTTAGTCATGCACACTAACAAACTCTCCCATCCGTGACACAGATTAATGTCAACGGGTAAATGTTGTGTATAGAATATAACGTAACAAATGCAGCAAGTTATATGTGGGTAGGACAACAAGACCGTTCCACGTCGGCATCAAAGAACATCTGAACAGAAGAGCCTCCTCCTTCAGAAAACATTTAGACAGACGCCGGAAGACCGACAAAAACATAACAGTCACATATGAAGTCTTTACGTTCTGGGGTCAAAATTCCGCCGAGGTCGACTGAGCCTTTCAACCTTTCGAGGCTGATAAATAAAGCAGTAGTCGTGTACTGGCATTGATGTAATCAACTTAATCCCGCCCCCATTATTATTTTCATTATCATGATTATTATTATTATTATTATTATTATTATTATTATTATTATTATTATTATTATTATTATTATCATCATCATCATCAGTAGTAGTAGTAGTAGTAGTAGTAGCAGCAGCAGCAGCAGTAGTAGTAGTAGTAGTAGTAGTAGTAGTAGGACGAAGAGAACGAGGAGGAGGTGGGGGAAGGGGACGAGGAGGAGGCCGAGGACGAGGACGAGGAAGAGGCCGAGGACGAGGACGAGCAGTTGCAGCAACAGCTTGGCAACGAGAGTGACGAGTAATTATTTCACAGCTGGCCAAATTTATGTTCAGCGCAGTGTCTGCTACAATTACACGAAGTTTACTTTATTCGTTAGTACATTCGGCTTCATCTTAAATCAAAACGATTGACACAGACATCCATCGGAATATAGTTATGACTGCTATTCTCAATTTCACAATGTTTATAATTAAAATATTCCTACATGCATACAAAGAAATACACACAGATATATGCCAGTGTAAATATAAATACACACACACACACACACACACACACACACACACACACACACACACACACACACACACACACACACACACACACACACACACACACACACAAATACGCATGGAATAACAAACACACACGCATATATAATATGCTCATTTTCAGCCATTTTGAATTTTAATGAGAGTTGATGGTTATTATTGTAACGTGAGCTACGACTAGTTGAGAACGGTCATGCGGTATTGCAGTGTGATGCTGGGCGTTCGGGCGAGTATACTTGGCATTGATGTGGCAACATTTGAAATATTGTCTACGTAAATGCAGCTGATGAGGACTGATCAGATTTACGTTGTGAAACGTATTTGAATAGTCTGAAACCTGGGTACTGCATTATCCTTAATCTGGGTCGTCCATTTTCGAATGTTCTTCCTCAGGTAAGACAAGTATTTCATGTTTGTTGCACACACGCATTTTTGGCAGTATATACGGAGTGAAGCTATACAATAGCGTCGTATTTATATCGATTGCTATTGTCCAGTAAATATCGGTGCCTTGTTGAACCACTCTTATGAAATTATATATATATATATATATATATATAT
>NC_068981.1:140818776-140823696 GCF_001194135.2 Octopus bimaculoides | reverse complement strand
ATATATATATATATATACATATATATTCATGTGTGTGTTCTTGTGTGTGTCTATGTGTTTGCGTGTCTCTGTTGGAACCCGCCATAGCTTGACAATCGATGGTGTTGAGTTTAGGTAACCGTAACCTAGCGGTTTGGCAAAAGAGCCGATAGAATAGGTACTAAGCTTACAAAGAATAAGTCATGGTATTTCTTTGTTCGACTAAAGACAGTACTGCAGCATGGCGGCAGCCAAATGACTGAGACAAATAAATGAATAAAAGAATATATACTAATAAATAACTACATAATATAATCTTATGGAAGGGCGCGGATAAACCCCACTAACACATTAGAAACAGACACCAAATGACTCTAAAATCTACATTTACAGCACAGGATATAAGCAGGTAGATGGAAAATAAATACGATTTTAGTTTAGAAATTGGTTAATTGTAGATCGACTTCTGGTTTAGGGTTATAAAACACCTTGCATTCTTCAGTACAATACGCCAATAGTAAATGAATGCAGACATTTAGACATACTTTCATGAACAACATATATCTGCAAGATCATATAGATACATTTACATGCTTACGCTAGTTAGATCTATGTTTTTTCATCTCAACCACGTACTTTTACTATCAAAATAATATCGCAGCACTCTATCTAGCTGTCGAATTTAGTATACAATCTTCTACAAACATTAGCATATATGTTCATTTAAAACATATGTTCACATTCGCAGACACATATATTCATTTAACTTAGCATGGACTATATGTGTGTATGTGTGTATGTATGTGCAGATGGATGGATGGATATATATATATATATATATATATATATATATATATATATATATATATATATATATATATATGGGATTATGTATATATGCATGCATATATGTCTGTATGTATATATTGTAAAATGTAGAAATGCATTATTTCTGACCTTGACAGCTGTTTCGGGAAGCCCAGAAGAACGCAAATATGTAACTGACCGGTAACCAGGCACGTGGAGATATTACAATAAGTTTGGGTATCCGCATGAAGAGCAGACTGATAAATGCGGTTTTTGTAGTAGTGCTCGAATGTATATACAGTTGAGAGAGAAACGAATCAAATCTAGAAAATGTGAGGACTTCTGCAGTCTAATAAGAAAGGAACAGGGATAAAACAATACGATCAATGAGCGAATGGAAATTTAAAACCAACGTTGTGGAAGCTAACTTGTTGTTAAACTTGTGGTCAAGCCCACAATAAAGCAGTAAGTAATGTCAGATGGCCAGACAAAAAGGAGGAATACATTATCATTGAAGGAAAAGAGTAGGAATAGCGGTGGAGATAATTGTTATAAAAGAAACAGAACATGGTTCAAGAAGAAAGTAAAATGTTCTTGTATAGTTAAATAAGTGATTAACCCACTATTAGGAAACATTATACAGAGTTTACGTAATGACTACAAGTGGAATAAAACTAATGTTACACTAGAATATTACGTCAGAGAAATTGTTGAATAACGAGCTAGTGTAAAATAGCGAGTGAAATGAGCAAGACTTTTGAGAAGCCTCAGTTAGTTACATGCTAATTTAATGAACAAAAACTTCCGTTAGGTAAACATTTTAAATTAATCGTCGAAATCAACCGATATACATCCATACGTATTTATAAATCCAGTTATTTTGTACCAATATATATATATATATATAACCTTCGAACAGAGAGACTTAGAAATATTAATAACTCTATTATATATATATATATATATATATATATATATATGCGGAGGTGTCCAAAGAAAGCATCAGTGAAAACTTTCATTGTAGTGAGCATAAGTAATAATATCGGATATTAAAGGAATTATGTGTACACAATGACAGGACAAAATCATCTTACTTGTATTTTGTGGGTGTGCATCACTTTCTAGCAAATCATTTATACTTTACTTATGAAGGATAAATCTTGTGAAAAATAATCGAAGTTATATTACATACAACATATTGAAATTTCGGTTTATTATTCTGTCAAAATTAAATTGTTCCTATCTACTACAGGTATTTCGAATAATAGAAATTAAATTGTATAATTATATTATATAATGTTATCTGGAAATTGTATTAAATTCTATAGGGAATATTAGAGACAGCTTTTAATTTAGAATATATACACAATATATTCTGAAGAAGATATCTTTAAAGTAATATTTGCACTCCTCAGGTGCGATCCAAAATGTTACTAAAAAATTAAAGACAATTCTGTATAATATTATCTGGCAGGACTTCAGTAGGATCGACTCCTTGTTCAAAAGAATGCCTTTTAAATATTTAATTAATTGATGTCACATATTCAATGAGGTCGAATACAAAAAAAACGACTGATGCAATATCAATATTAATATGCAAACACTTGAGAGTAAAGATGATTTTAATTGCGAATTAGATAAGACAATTTACAGTAAATTCGTGAACGCTTCTATATGCAAGTTTTTATTGTTTCGTAAATAGATGCAAATTGTGAGAAAGCCGATTTGACGCACATACAAACACACATATACACATACATGTGCATGAGTGTGTGTGTGCTCGTGCATGTGTGAGTGTGTTCGTGTTTGTGCGTGTAAGGGAGCGAGCGAGAGAGAGAGAGGGGAGGAGGGTGGAGAAAGAGAGCATGAAATTATAATTACCGGTAACTGCATGACAACCGGTGTGGACATGTTTCTATCGCTATATATTAGCACTTTAGAGCGAGAAAAAAATAAAAAAGACTGACAATAAAGGTTCTACGTCTGGGATTGATCTGATTGTGTAAACATTTCAAAACTAAAATTTTCAGATTAGTGTTTTAGGCTGGTGGATGCCCGAATAAATGAACCGTTTAAAAGAATAAAATCATTGTATATATTGGATCGTCGCGTATACTCGTTCTGATTTGGATCAGTGAGCCTTATTTCATTGCTTATCATCTGCATTATTTTACCAGCAATAGAGAAAGCCTAATAATTCTATCGCGAAATGTGCGGCGGGTGATGAGAACGTAACTGTTATTATATTCAAGACAAGGTATTGAAGCTGGGTGCAACTTCCACTTTCGTTTTACATCCTCTTTAAGCATTTCTTAATTGTAGAAAGAGCGAAACTCAGTGAATACTTAAATTTGTATTATTGAAACTTTCAAATACATTAAGTATTTGGAACAATTTCAATGAAATTATCGTGATTTATTATTTGAAATAGTCTCACCTTTTGTTATTTGCAGTTATTCAGTTACTGATTGACACTTTTTTAAAACATTTATCACAGATTGTCGCAACAGAGGTTTATTGCAGTGGCGAGATAAATGTATTTATTTTCCTGGGAAATTGTTTTGGGCTACTTTCTCTGACTCTTCCTGTTTAGAGTTCAAATACCGCCGATGCCAACTCTGCTTTTAATTATTTGAAGATAAATTAACTATACTTCCTGTTAAGATCGATGAATAACAACTAAATATCTCCGAACACCGTTGCTAAAATTGAAACCTAAATTAGATACAGTGTACGATGAGAAAATATGATAAAAGCTTTCGTGTAAATGAAAAGTGTTCTTGAAGTTTTTCAGAATTGATATATAGCCATTATGTCAGTTGATAGATTATGAGCAATGAAAATCGTGAATTACTGATTGTATTATATTAGCGACATATTTTGGAATGTGTTCGATGGATTTTGAGACTAATTATATAAACACATATTTGCGCAGTAGGATGATAAATATGCCAATTCTATTCATGCATATCATGTTATCATTTCCTTACGAGCTCATGAATCCTATGTTATCTTTAGGACGTTATTCTAATATTACGAGAGACATGGGAACCCATTTATGTTTTTTTTTTTTTTTTTCGAACTCATTTTATAATGACTTTGACAATTTCAACCAGAAACAGTGGATTTGTCTTTCATATGTATGAACAGTATGTTTTAATGTTTTGAATAAAATGCTGTTATACATATTCAGTTTTGGAATGATTCAGACTCTCATTTTTCAGTTAAGCTAGTAATGAATATATAAATGTGAGGAAGTATGCGACGATGAATAGAAATCGGTGGTTGTGTTTTTGTTTTATTTCTTCCAATAGAAATTCTTCTACTGTTTCATTTGTCCATATGTTTGCAGTTTATATGGATAACAGGTCTATAAAGACAGACGTGTAATTAGCATACATTTTTCGAATGAAATGTTGTTTATGTTCTTAAATTCCGTTAATACCCGTCGTCTACATGCTATTCTATGTTCCAGTTCTGTCTCATCTTCCCTTCGGAAATTTATATCGATGGATAGTTGATGATGAATTACTTTTTTAAGCAGATGCTATGCAGATTTATCATAGGAATAGTGGCAGATCGGAAAACTTGGTCATACAGCGACAGATGTTGTTATTTTCAAGTAAAAATAAATGATTATATAACTATAACTGAGTTGTTTCCATTTTCCAATTGATGTAATCAGAGTGCTGACATATAAATGAAGAGAACTGGCCCATGTACTGGTTGCAGACCTCCAATAACATTAGATATGACAAATTGCAAATGCCCTGAGTTTTTGTTTGTTTTTGTTTTTGTTTTAAATGGTCTTGATAGTTAGCTGTATCAAATTTAGACATCCATTAATGCGTGACTGCTAGTCAAATATCGCTGGGATCACTTTTCATACGTTTTGGTTTCAAAATCAATGACAGCACACAAATAAAGGAGCTTATATAACTAAGTTTTGAGGAAAATCCTTTCTAAAAGAAACACCTCAGCCTTTCGCTAAATATCTCATCTATTTCTTTGGTTCCACTTTCCTGTACAAGGGCAGGAGTAGGACTATCTTCGCTGGGAAATTAACGAACCCCATTTCGGTTGATATACATATATGTACAGAGAGAGAGAGAGAGAGAGAGAGAGAGAGAGAGA
>NC_068981.1:140810593-140817229 GCF_001194135.2 Octopus bimaculoides | reverse complement strand
TATATACTATTGAGTGTATATCCAAGACAATTACAATGAATACAGAAATTCATCTACATATTATATTTCTTCTGCAGCCAATTTTACAGCATATTTGATTTAAATTTGTCCAATGTACCTTTCTGCTGTATACAAAACGAGCAATTCTGTCTGCATCCAATTATTGTTTGTCTACTGCTTAGCGTTCTAGGCAACTTTATTGAAGGTTTGTCCACTCATGTGGTCCAAAGCGAACAAATTTTATGTATATTTCGCTAACGTTATTTTTCCAGGTTATTATAGTTTTCGAGAGAAACGAGTGGAAGGGGAAGATTTTCTAACTTGATATGGCTTTAAAAACCACTATATTGTTGACCTCAAACCGACCTTAGGTTTAAGTTCTAAATGTAAGTACTATACCTTTAAGTAGGTCCTTTAGCGATGGATTAGTATATAGTTCTGGGAACTATATACTAATGAAGAATGTAAGAAGTTACTGACACAGAGAATAGTAATAGAAAGGCGCACAACGATATCTGAAGACAGTGACGGAAATAACGGAATTGATCGTAATAAAGGAATTAGCCACAAATTGGTTATTTAAGCAATAATAATAATGGAAAACATGATAAAGTAAATGATGTTAAACCTCTTAGAATAAATAAGAGGTTTAAGCTATAATAGGCCAGTCATTGGTAAAAAGAACACCCTTAAAAATAGGAATATATCGATTGCTGCTAATACAAAGAGGGATAATAATAAGTTCGAGGGCAAACTCATTACTAAAAGGAATTGGCCATACCAAGTTAGACAAACTCTTAATGATAATACAAATGACAGTATAACGATAAAAAGTATGCAGATTTATTAATCTCCGTATTTACCGTAATTGTGCACACACAAACATACACACACACCTACACACACATCTTTTAAGTTAGTTTAAGGGAAACGTTTAGAATATACATATAAAAGCTCCGATGCTATCATGCTGCTTACGGCATAATGATGGCAAATGGCGATACCTTTTCTTTGGGGAGGATGTCACACTGGGCTGTGCCAATATAATATGCGATAAATATAGTAAGAATAATAATAATCCTTGGATGGAATACGGACTGGAGTGTTAAGAAATGTATGATTTGCGAAAACGTGCGTAGTGATGCATAAAAATATTTATAAATTCCATCCAAGGATTTTTATTCTTATTACTACATATATATTAACTTTTCAATTGTGCGATGGTACCGTACGCAAGTATTTCAAACACCATCACCATCATCACCACCATAGCCATTCTTACAATAAAACCACAACTTCATTAACCGCTACATATGTATGTATGTATGTATGTATGTATGTATGTATGTATATATATATATATGTATGTATGTATGTATGTAGGTAGGTAGGTATGTATGTATCTATGTATGTATGTAGGTATGCATGTATTGTTTTTTCCCCGTCACCTTAGTTCTCCCCAAGGCACCGGATGAAGAGTACATTTGGAAATTATTTGAATGTACATTGCTTTAATTAGAGCATTGATACAGTGTTTACATTATCGTGTAATATAATGCAACATAGATTTGCGAGGCGTCCATCCCATTTCCTTGCTTTCATATTCAGTATGAAATATTATTTTTAATCACTTTAGGTATTGTAGCTCTGAGATGGAATGACTAGAATATCCATTATACTCTAAGTTCAAGAAAATTGTCAGTGTGTTAAATCTGTGAAAATGTTTCGAAATTTGTGTAGCTTGCTTCACGTTAGAGTATTGTATATTCACCTACTGGCTTTATACTGTGAATTGAATTTTTTCACAATGTTAGTTTAATTCTGACAGGTTTCTATAGATGCAGATGAGAGCATAGCTTTATCAATGAAACGACAGGCACGATATAAAACAGGATGATGTGAAACTGCTATGTTCAACCTGAAGTTGAGGTGTTTTGGTTTATCAGACGCTCTTTACACGCAACTGCTTGACTTTTGGCTCCTTTATTGGTAATAAAGTTCTTGAATATATTCAAAGCAGGCTTTAGTTCTGAGAGCAACCATTACCTTTAACTTCACTACACATGTCATAAACACAGTCCGAGGCTCTTGTGTTTATTATCGATAAAAAAAAAAACTTTTTAAATTAAGAAAATATCTAACGTGCGTTGTAAATGAGAGACGTTAACGGATAATTTGGTAGATTTCCGTAACAATTTATTATTACGCTATTGTGCACAAGCTTTTGTATTGTCCATGATACATGTATATGCAGTAGTTCAGTCCGTTTCGTGTTTTAGCATAGCGGTATGACTCTCGCAGGATGTGTGCAGTCGTTTAGATATGCATTTGCCATTAAGTGGTAGGTGAAATTTCTTCCTGAGTACAATTTTGCTAGTCTCAAGTTTCGTATATTGAGCACTAGACTGTATTCCTTATAGACATAACGCTTGTGTCCTTATCAAATGCAAGTAGAGATTTTTATCATCCTACCAATGGAAGATAGACACGATTTCTGCCTTTCTAAGCATATTAGAGAACAGGTCTAAGGTACGTAAGATGTTGTACAAAGAAGACTTACTATAGAAGATAACCATATGTGAACGCCTATTATTAACAGGATTGCAAATTGTTTACATAGAAATAATAAAATGGAGATGGCTGTGAATCGCTACAGTACTTTAACCAGAAAGGTACCTGGCGGAAACAATTTTTGTAAGTTATAACAGAATGTTCGAGAGATAGAAAATAAATTAACTACGAGACGCTAATATACGATCGCAGAACCAAACCAGGCACAACAATTATTCGTCCCTATATCTAACATTATTTATTTCTTTATACATGCATATATTTGCGTCTATATATGTGTGTGTGTGTGTGTGTGTGTGTGTGTGTGTGTGTCTGTCTGTGTGTGTGTGTCTGTGTGTCTGTGGGTGTCCGTGTATGCGTCTGTACAGATGTAAATAGAGACAACAGATGAGATCCAGAGATGTACAATAGAGAGAACACTTGGTAGCTCTCTAATTATTTCATGTTACACTCCCAAATGGCTAAGTCAGCAAAGTAAAGACTGGCTAAGAGAAGAATCAAGCTGAGCAGATATGGCGATAATGATGCAAACAAACATTAAAGCCGCCAGGGCTAGATACACAAAATATAGATATTTATACATATGTAAATAGAGAGAAAACAAGGACTGAAAATATTCAGACGGTGATCATTCATGTACAAATATATATATATACTTATAAATTAACAGAGCAAAGACTTACAAAATAGAAACAAAATTAAGGGAAGAAGGTATGCAGTTACAGGTCTCACAGCTGTTTCTGTGATGTCGGAATTACTTCATAATATTGGCAGACGTAGAACGCAAAAAAGTCAAGGGCATGCAACCAGTTGAGGAAGTATATAAACGTTAAGTAGATACGACCTTCTTCGTCAGGATGAAGAGATAAGTATCAAACCACAAAGGAGGCAGATTTCATGGAAGAGTAGCTAAAGAGGAAGGCAACTGCGTGTTTGTAGTCTGTGTAAGTTGGGTTTGTTGATTTATAAATATGTATATATTCATACATGAATATTCATCATCTGAATAGTCTTTTATTCTCTTTTTATATCTATATACGTGTTCTGATCAATAAATATTCGGACTGTTACCAATAGTAATGACGCTAAAGCACACAGAGTAAAGCTACTTGGCATACATTGACCTCGACCTCTACTGTGCAAGCGCACTTAGTTTTAACGATCTAGCTCACTTCCACTTGTTACTGCAGTGCTTGGAAGGAAGGTGTGTTGCGTATAATCGTCGCATTCACCATGACAGGGAAAGTTGTTGTGGTGATACTTGCTGAGAGGCCTACGAAAAGTTACAGAAAGTGTATAGAGAGGAGTGTATGAGCCGCACACAGGTGTACAAGTGGTTCAGACGTTCCAAGATGGCCGAAAAATGTCGATATTGACGAACGTTCTGGGAGACTCGCAATCAGCAGAACTGCGAAAAACATCGCAGATGTGCGTGCAACTGTGGGAGGAAATCATCGAATCACCATCCGTGAGTTAACGGAGGATGTGCTGTTATTTGGGTATGAGACGCTTGTCTGCCAAGTTTGTACCAAAACTGGTTTCTGCTGACCAAAAATACACTCGGGTTTCAGTTGCACAAGATCTCCTTGAATGTGTCAAGAACCTTGAAAACTTTTTGAACATTTTGAGCAGGTACCACCAAGATTTTGGCAAAATTTGTTGTAGATTCTCTGCTCAACTTTTACTTGGGACGTGGAATTAGTGAAATATTTCCAAGCAAAACAACACAGATATTTGAATGGATAGGATTCTTCAAAGGATGCGGGCAGCGCTTGCCAGCACAATCTCTTGGATTTCGCTGAGACATGGTTCCCCTGGGATCTTATCTAGATGTTTCTGACATCCCCTTTTTTTTTATTATACCTAGGGCACCTAAAATAACAGGAACAGTTCTCGTTTTAAGATTCCCCATCTTTTGTATTTCAACTTCCAGGTACTTATATTTACTTAGTTTGTCAAATTCCTTGACAGATACATTTTTATCAATGAGAACACTTATATCTATCAGTCTACAAGCGTTTTCTTCCCTGATCCATTGACCTGGTCCATTGACCTGGATCGTTCTGTCGATGTTGACTGGAAAATCCCAGAGGATAGTGACATTTTTACCTTCAACGACTGGCTCAGGATGATGTTCATACCAGTATGAAAGAGTGCTGATTTTGTAGTGTTTACATATTTTCCAATGTAAATATTGTCCTACCCTATAGTAGCGATTCTTGTATTCGTTTGGTGTCAGCACAAGTATATCTCGAGATGAGATGCTCTATTTTTTCGTTAAATGTGTCGCAGAATCTGTATTTTAGGGTCAGAACCGTTTTGAAGAACGTTAGATTGGTAGTTTTTGTGCGCAAGATTTGATCTGGTGCTACCAATATGAAAGCTGCAGTCTCTGCTTTCAGGCCTGAACTTCTCAGCCACTGATGCTTGATCTACATCGGCATTTCTACTTCAAAGTATATACTGTCCGAGCAGAGGCTTCTGGTTACATTGCTCCTCAATTTGTTTCTGTCCGTTCTTTTGTGCAGTGTTCTTGCTCCGTTTTGCTTGTTTTGTGGCAGTGGTTTCAGGTACTTCAAATATTTCAGAATTAATGCCAGATTCCCTTGCAAATGTACAAGCTTCCTTTACAATAGGATGGGATTTTTGCTGCTTTCGTGTTTCCACACAAGTCGCAGCGTCCAGTCCTCTGTACTAGATAAGTACCTATTCTTTGCTGTTGTAGAGGTCTTATAGCACAGTTCTACCCGCATCATTCCTCCTTCTTCTGTTACAATATTGTATACGACATTTAATGTTTATGACAGCCTATCCTTCAGTAATCACAAACTAAGTCTGTCTCTCTATCTCTGTCTCTTTCTCTAACTTTCTCTCTTTCTCTCACTTTCTCTCTTTCTCTCACTTTCTCTCTTTCTCTCTTCTAGTAATGATACCACAACAATCCTGCGCTAAACACGATCTTGTGTTTTTCTCTCTATGTCTCTACCTCTTTCTTCAAATATTTAATCATATAATCGAATAGCCATCACTGACTCCTATCTCTCAACGCTAACCTCGTTGTTTCTCTCTCCTCCCTCTTTCTCTTTGCCACTCTCTCTGAAACTAAACGCATGACAGCATCACACTTTTGGCTTTCGCCTAATAATACATAAATGTGTGGTTTTAGTCAGGTCTTTTATTTAATCGGATTTTTTGTTTCTATATGAGCGCCTAAATTTGCTATGTAGCTTGTTCTTTTTATGCTGCTTAGTGTTCTGTCTATTTCTGATAGATAAATTAATTTAGGCGTGTGAAGCAACATATCTCATGTCTCCAGTTTATTGTTATCGCATTATTTTTCTGTGATGCACAGGCGTAGGGAGGATTTTTATTCGTCGGTGCACTGTCTACTAATTCCCGTAAAAAATTTGCCGTTAGACTCTTTTATTTTTCACTCTAAATGATATTAAGTTTTTTCTATGTCTAATCTATTTTATATGCGAAAGTGCTGGTTGTTTGGCTTTGAAGATTTCTCACTAGCGCTGATGAGCCATTTTAGATGGAACACATGCACACGTGCACACACTCTCACATACATGCACAAACGGATTACAATTAAACATGCATACATATGTAGGTACGTGTGTATAGATGGATGGATGAATGTATGGATGGGTGGGTGGGTGGACGGACGGATGGATGGATGGATGGATGGATGGATGGAAGATGAATGGGTGAATGGATTAATGGATGGCTGACTGGCTGGCTAGGTAGATGCATGGATGGGTGAATGGATTAATGGATGGACGGACGGACGGACGGACGGACGGACGGACGGACGGACGGACGGACGGACGGACGGACGAATGGACGGACGGAGAGATAGATGGATGGATACGTATTTTCGTTGAAAAAATCCTTCTTTACACCTAATTGCAGAATGCCAAGAAGACTAATAAACGGTTGCCGCACTCTCGTTCTTTTTTCCTGATATTTTATTCTAAAATATATTCGGGGCCTGCAAGAAATACATTTTTATTGTGTGAAGTTATCGATGAGTAATGATGTATATATATATATATATAT
>NC_068981.1:140809697-140810356 GCF_001194135.2 Octopus bimaculoides | reverse complement strand
AGGATGATGAGCGAAACACCCCACGTTTCAAGAGATGAATTATTCAAAATTATAGGAATTCATTATTCATTATTTTCATTATTTACAATCGACGGATATTTGTCCTCATCTTGTTTGTTGTTAACACAACGTTTCGGCTGATATACCCTCCAGCCTTCATCAGGTGTCTAGTGGGAATATGGAACCTGGGTTCTTCTCATCCCTAAGGTATTTTTTCGAAGTTGTTGTTGTTTTTGTTATTATTATTATTATTATTATTATTATTATTATTATTATTATTATTATTATTATTATTATTATTCAGGTCACTGCCTGGAATCGAACTCGGAATATTGGGGTTAGTAGCCCGCGCTCTTAACCATTACGCCGTGTGCCTGTGGAAGAAGGAATATATTCACAGACGCGACAGAGCTGAGACCTATATACACTGGAAGCTATGCCAACACTATGGAATAACAACAGAAAAAAGATGGTATAAACACACGCCAGAAAAGGTCACAGAAAACGAGAAAGCAACCATAGTCTGGGATATGCCAATACACACAGATAGAGAAATTAAGGCAAATAAACCAGATATAGTCGTCAAAGATCATGAAGAAAAAAATACTTTCTAATTGATGTATCAATACCAGCAGATGACAACGTTTCTCTAAAAGAAA
>NC_068981.1:140805543-140807937 GCF_001194135.2 Octopus bimaculoides | reverse complement strand
TATATATATGTATGTATGTATGCATATATGTATGTAAGTACGCATAATTAACCAACGTGTTCAGGATTATTTTACACATTTTTGTTAAACACCTCAAAGTAAAATATGAATAAGCTCTGTTCTTGTAGCCTTCCGCACTATAAGGTCATTGCATATGTTTTCACATATTCTTAGCATTTCCCGTAAGAAAAAAAAAATCACAATATTTTTCGGATCAGTATTTCTAACTAAATTACATTCTAAATGTGTTTCAATTACAATTAAAAATATTTAGGAGTTTTATAATGTGTTCCTAAAACAACAATAAATTGTTATACATTGAAACATTTATTTTGATTTTTGTACTAATTGAGCAAAAGGCAATTACTTAATGCGTCACGGATATTACTATCAAAAACCTTATCTAATTGCAAGTATGTAAAACCTGATAGACGAATTCATTTTTTATACATATTACAAAGGGAACTAAATGCTAATATCATATTATAAGATATAACTTACTAAATACCCAGTGTTATATATCTGTAAGAAATGCTTAACTATTGCTGATGTTCTTAAAGGTTTCGTATTTTGGAATTTTGGTAGCGATTTAGATTAACCATTAGTATATTTAATGCTTGAGATGCAAGAACAAAATCTGAATATCCCACGAGCTCCCGTCAGAAGTGTCTGGCCTGTGAAATGTTTTTGAAAACAAATATTTTATTTGCGTTCAATCCATTCATGTTTTGAACATAAACTAGCTACTCTTCTCTGAAAGATTTTGAATACTCAGACGTGAAACCACCCATTTCAATCTACAGCACGCGTCATGTTTCAAGCCTTTTTTTCTCATCTACTGTATCCGAATATCATTAAAACTTAGGCTCTCATTTACGATATGAGGCTTTTTTGGCGGAGGATTTATTTTGATTGTACTGCAAACTGAATTTCTTCCTACTGTTTTCGCAAATGATATATCATAGACTCAGTAAAATGAATTGTAAATGTATTTTTTATATTTCCTTGGAAAATGTATTAACTTTTTAAAAATACGTAGCTGAAAACTTTAAACCTGAATGAAAATTTAACCAACGTTAAAATGCTTTGTTTCTGTCTATTATATAAGTTTTAACAGATTACTCATAGTTTTTCCTTCATACACGGTGTTGTCTGTACACGTGTCTACGCCGAGTTTTCGCTAAAAATCTGCAGATCTAATTTGTATTACATTATAAATTTAAACTTGTGTTGTTCTGTATTTTAAGCCATTTCCTGAAGATAATGTCATATCACTTTCCAGCTAAGTAAGGTTGCTTTTACGAATTAACTAACATCGCACCCCAGGTCAGGTTTTATGGAGGTTTGTTACCGCAATTATTGCTGGGTTTAAAATAATGAAACGCACCGAGATGCTATGGGAAATAAATTTTCTTACAGTTAATTTAAATTTTGTATGCCTGTCTAAGCATATTTTGCCATAAATTTTTCCCCCTGAAATATTTTACTGTGTATGAAGTAGTACTAATATGCATTGTTATGTCCGAAACACTCATTATTTAGTGAAATAGCCTTGTAAGTGAATTATTTTTAGTCCATTTGACGTAGCGCCTTTTTTATTACTTGCTAGTAATCCGAAACCTAGTCTCATGTTTATAACAGAAAATACAAAAGCTTTAATGTACAATATTGTACCCAAACCTATTTTTAGAGATCGATATTTTTTCTCTTACTTGGAAAAAAATTGCTTCTCCTTCAAATTTGCATTTATGTCATGTATAATGGTGTTTTTTTATAAACTGCGAAATGCGTGTCAAATTCGAAACTTATGGGTATTATTATGAGGAAGCAGATTATATTAGGGAATAATGTTTGTATGTGTTAGCGAATATGTATAAATGAATGGACAAACTGAGCAACAACATCGACGATTTCAAGTACTGAAATTAATATAGCGGACTACTTCCCTGCTGAATAAAAATAGAAATAAATAATCACACTTTCATAATAATTTCTCTCCCTCGCTCACACATTATACCACGCTCCTAGTGAACAAACCACGTGCATGAGACACTGACTGGTCTGGAAATTGCTATCCACTGAAAATGATGGGGAATTGTCATGGTGAGATGAAATAAAAAAAAAAGACTCTATCATCCCATCATCCCGACCGATAATACAAAATGAAAATATAGCCAGAAATTTCAGTTTTATACCTGAGAAAACATACTAGGGCTTGTGTTTGGCCTGTAGGAAAACATTAAATGAGACGATACAACGGGCTATCATGCAAGGAAAATCAATACAGGAACTATGAAAAAAACGAAAAAAGGTATGCAAGATATTTCAAAACCGTATGAGGTTTTCTCTCTCTCTCTCTCTCTCTCTCTCTCTCTCTCTCTCTCTCTCTCTCTC
>NC_068981.1:140799615-140800533 GCF_001194135.2 Octopus bimaculoides | reverse complement strand
ATGCAGGAAGAATTGCTTAGCAAATTAACAATCTTGTCCAAATAGAAAGAGGTTATTGATCTTGGGAAACTTCTGTTGGTTTTGATTAATACTTATTACTCTCTCTTGACTAATGAGTGGTGCTCAGGCTTTCTTAGATTATCTCACTTAATGGAAGACGAATAGACTTGTATATCACTGACATTGTGTGTGTACACATATATGGGTATATATATATATATGCGTGTGTATGTGTACACGCATACATACATAACTACATACATGCATGTCAGTACGTAGACTTGTGCTTTGTTCGTGGCTGAAGATACTTTGTCTCTTGTTCCTACCAACGTTGGTGCTCCTCTGCACTCTTAGTCATTTGTAGCGTTGATTAAAACTTTCTTTCCTGGTTTTAAATTGCGTCTAGCTACCATAATGGTTTTATAATTTTCACATTACCACTTTGCTGAATCAGCCACTGATTCCTATGGTAAAGTCTACATATACTGACAAGTGGAATTTAAGTTCACCGCCAGCGATGGTGTAGGATCATTGATGAGCATTAATTTCATATGAAATTGGCGTGCCAATCTACTGGCGGGCGTCGCTCAGTGTGGGGAGGTTGTCTCCTTTGTCAGTACATAGAGCTGTGCTTCATTCGTGTCTAAAGAGTTTTGACTCTTGTTTCTAGCTATATTGGTGCTGCCATGCACTTTAGTCAATTTTAGTGATGGCTACATTCTTATCTTTCAGTTTTGAATTGATTCTAGCCACATTGATCATTATATGTCTGTGTGCGTGTATGTATGTGTGTGTGTATGTATGTTTGTGTGTGTGTGGTTTGGCCATTTTGATAGCTATTCTTTGCATGCCAGTACTGTTTGGTAGTACATTTAGTTATCATTTATATATGATAATTAAACGTATACATATATATAT
>NC_068981.1:140787383-140796900 GCF_001194135.2 Octopus bimaculoides | reverse complement strand
TATATATGTATGTATGTATGTATGTATGTATGTATATATGTGCGTGTGTGTATATGTATGTATATAAATGGAAATTGCCTGGCAAGGAATTGCGCAGGAAACATCATTTATTAGAAATTATTAATTTGCTGTCAATATTCACTACACAGCATAGACAAGAAATATTTATACCTTAACATGCATTTTAATATCAAAAGCTTTTAACTAAATTGCTTAAATCCTTGTCAAATTCCAATTGTGTATAATTCAGTACTGAGTATCTTCCTCGCTGTATCAGTCATTACAGTAGAATCAATGATCCAGTGAAAAGGTATAATAATACATAAAGCTGTTTGAAGTCTGCTCTGGATATTGTTGACTGATGATATTTCTATTACTCAATGATAAATATGATATTTGTGTATTTTTATTTTTACATAACTTTACTAAATAAATTTTAAATGCCCCTGCATTAAATGTTCTAGCAGCAGCATCATAGTGAATATATAGAGATTGATTAATGAAAATACTTCATCAAAATAGGATTCCAATTTTAATGTTTAAAATATTAACGAGTATATTAGAATAATATACTTAATTAGTTGTTGCTCTTAGTTTACTGAAGTTAAGTATTCTCATAAGTCTGAATGCATGTTAATATTAGATGCGTATTTTTAGGACCATGTAACTAAATACCCGACCCACTTGCGTAATATCACCGAAAGACATGTTTTCGATTAAATGCAGTGTTAAACTGTCCTCTGTTTCTGAGTTCTAATATACTAACCATTTTCATACCAACCATTTCTTTACTATATCATTATTTCATAATCTTGAACAACTCTCCCATTTTTTATTTGTCGTCAAATATCGTGGCTAGTTTTTAGTCTTTATTTGTAGTCATATATGATAAGATTATCAATTCAAATGGCAAAAATCTAATCCAAAACATTATATAGTACTTAATCAACACATTGTGAAACAGCCACCTTTAACTAAATAATTTCATGTGCCAGAATGTAAAAGAAATGTCGAAGACCATTCAGAAATCTACTGTCGTATAAAGTATATTATATCCTTTCACTATGAATGAGAATTATTTCATATTATTCTTTTTGTTGAAAAATGCACGTATATTTTCTCTATAAACTTCGTTTTGAAATAGATTTTTGAGGTTCGTGTTACATATGTGTGTGTTATTTTATGATAATATTAACACAAAAATCTATAAGAAAAGATTCTTGTAACTGTCCCGTTTTTGTATCTGCACGTGGTTGTCATGTATTTAAAATTTGTATGTATTTTTCGTGCATGTATAAATGTAGACAGTAATTTAATGGAAGTGAAATAACTCCCTTCGAAGATTGAAAGACTATGGGAATAAATATCGACAGGTCGATATTTTAAATATATCAGCATGACAATCACGTTGATTAACAATTACACAATATCACATAAAGTGAAGAAGTTTGATATAGCTAAATTTATCAAGCCAAGTACTTCACTTAAATTTCCTTTCATACAAATTGTAAAGTAAAATTGATTTTAGGTGCTCAAAAAATAAAGTGGACTAACTATTGATATATACAACAGAGTACCATTTATGCTACTCTGAACCTCTGATGCAGTCCCGTTTAATCTGTTACAACGCAAAAATTATCTCCCTTTTCCTCATTCTTTGGAGGTACATTGTGTACGCCTTAGTATCGTGTTTCATGTGATATATGCCCAATTTATAACGCACCTAAAATTTGTATATACATATATTTTTGGAATGTTATATACATAAGGTTAGGAATATTGCTAGGAATATTTCATCTAATTTTCCTGAATTTGTAAGTAAGGTCATTTAAGGTCGATCATATTGCAACAAATTCTTCGAACATAGGTGCATTTCTTAGAGAGATTTATTGATCGGTTCGAAGACTCCGAAGGAAAAGTTTATTTCCTTAAACTGTACATCACCAGAATAGATAAGAAAATATGCCCACGTTCATAGTTCTAGTAAAACCCTTTGTTTCATGCTATGCAGAAGAGTGTGTTTGATTATACATCTTTTTGATATATTATAAACATTGGTTTACTCAATCGCTATGTATACATTCACCGGTAACGTAACAAAAATAAGAGAAAAAGACTTGTTCCGCAAGTAATGCAGCAAATAAAACAGAAATGTTTAAATAATAGTTTATGAAACCTGGCCAGGGACTCTTTCATACACACAAACACATACAACACACATACAAACATACATACACACGCCTCCCCACACACATGCTCACACACACACAAACACTCTCACAAACACACCCACATATGTATGCATACATATATGAGCTTATTTGTACGCACACATATATATATAACCAAAGATTTAGATATTATCATTTAGAAAATATGCCCAAGACACGTTTAGACATAAAACGTTATTTGTAGAGCATAAATATATTTAAACGTGCTTGTTTTGCAGATTTGCATTTGGCATGTATTTATCACGTCTGATGTGTTTTGCGCAAATATGATTTAGTCAATGATTCCTCTGTGTACTTGTGTGTGTGCTTGTGTGTGTGTGAGAAAGAGAGTGAGAGAGAGTGCGAAGTTTGTTGTGCGCGTGCGTACACAAATATTTGCGTAAAACTTTGCATGAAACACTGTGTCAACAGGATATGCAAACTACTTTCACAGAAACATTTTCTCAGGATATGCAACTGCTTTCAAACAACATTCACACATATACTTTCAGAGTAAAGGCATTGATATGTGTAAGCCCTGGGATTATGATTATGCATTTATAAGGACATTTTTTCTATCATTCCTGAATGTTCTTTTATTATGAGATGGATTATTTTTTCAGCATCCACTTATTTGATTATATCTGTTTTCCAATGTTATATCTGTTACATTTTCGGAATGCTTAAGATATATATCTTGTAATTCTGCTGATTAGAAGACATGTCTGTTACTAATGGCGTTTATATATATATATATCGGAACAATTTACCTTGCAAATCAGTATGTCCAAAAGTGTTAGTTTGTCTTTCTGAGACAATAGTTAATAAATATTCTTGTTATCTCTTTTCCGTTAGTTTATTTTGGTGTTACTTCGTCAGTCCAAGCATGCGTGAGCTTGATATATGATATATGATATACAGCCTAGCTCAGCCCACCTTTTAAAATGCATCTGACATTCCGTGGATATCTTCATTAGTGTCAGCGAATATTTTGAGGGTCCCTTCTGAGTTTGCTTTTTAAATCGCCAGTTAATTCTCGTATAAAAACCACGAGCTCTATTATCACTGCGAATATATCTACCTGCTAGCGAAGATTATGCAGCAAGAAAAGTATGATTGATGGTTTCTTCATAACCCCCAAATAGTCTGCTGTATACAAGTAGTCTATTTGTATTCTATTTTCTTTTGGGGCTGCGTTCAAAACGCCTAGTTTTTCAGCAAGTAGGCTGAAAAGTATTGGAAATCTGGTCATAGAAAAAAGTGATCAAGATCTGTCACCCCATTCCCAAGATCCACGCTAGTGTACCAAAGGTCACGTCACATACACGAAACATCCTGCTAAACATCAGAGAAAAACAATAAGAACACGAGGTAAACAACAGAATATAACACTACAAATTGCATCTGCAAAAGAAACTGTATGTGGCCGCATAGAATAGCAACCAAATCCCCTTCAAATTATAACTGATTGTCTGTTATGTAACAGGTATTTTTAGATATAAAGCCGTACTAATTGTAAAAAACTTAACGATCAGACATAATGCGTATTATTCCCGCCATGAATGTCATAAAGAATAAAAATCACAAAGTTCAACAGTTGTGCAAGAGCAAGATATAAAATTACTTCGGCTACACACTCCTTTTAATGACAGAGTTTGTGTTGGTAATTGTCCCACGTCAATTTACGATACAGTGCATAAGAACACGATTTAAAAGCAAAATGTTCAGTGTATTTGACTATATACATACACTGCCAGAAAACTGGATACCTCAGAATACTTGCGATATCAACAATGTCATTTTAAAAACACGATAAAGCTGATTGAAAAGGCGTGTAATATTTTAGAATAGAAAAAAAGATTCCATCTGTGTTTCTATTATTGCAAAGAGTTCATAAAACTTTTATAATCATCTTGTTCGTAACTTAATTAGGATATAATTAGGATAACGTACAGTCATACTAATGAGTCCCCACTGATTCGAATACCATAAAGACTACAATTTTTTTTCGGCACAGGCAATTTAGATAATTCAAGAGAATTCATTACTGAAATTTGAACGGATTTTTGGCTTGAAAATACTGGTTTAGCAAGTTTATTGCACAGTAATCAACGTGCAGATATTGCCAACAGGTAGTGATAGTTCTAAAGGAGAAATATATTGTGTCTGTACGTTAGCTGAAACAATTTGAAAGCCACCGCAGGCTGGGTACAGTATTGCTTGAATTTCAAGTTTCTGTTTTTTATCTGACGTGTTGTATCTTTTTGAATGTCACGATACGTACCCTTTCAATGGAACAGAATTGTAGATGCATGTAGCTACTATTTGTTTCCAGCGAGGTGTGTAAAGAATTTAAGCGTCATGATGACGAATGTTTGGGTGAAGTAGTTACCCTGAATTTGGCTGTTTATTTTGAAAGTTTGCCACGGCTCACGCGGGAATAAATATAGAGACGACAATAACAGCAACTGCTAATGTACAAAGAAAATTGGTGGACATAGATAGTGTTGCCTACAAGCATTACGTTAACGAATCCATATTTCAATGTGTAACTGTCGCAGGGAATTTATAACAACTCGTAACAAACTACGTGCATTCATAGTCAGGTGGGCCCGGATGCGGTGACGTAGTTGATGAAAGAAATGACAATGAAGAATTCATAAATTAATTCAGACAATGAATTTCCTGAAAAATAGAATATAATATCTTAGCCAAGTTGCTTTCAAATATATTGAAATTCAAATAAATTACGAGGCGATGATCCATAATATTTCCACTTAGAAAAATATAATATTAACGTTGGATTAAACTTTTGGCACAGTTCCAGCAAGTTGGCTGGGAGCTAATCGATTACATCAACCCAAGTGGTAATTACCAAAAATGGTAATTATTTCATTGACTCGAAAAGATCAAAGACAAAGTCGATCTCGGTGGAATTTGGAATCAGAACATAAAGATGGACGAAATGCCGCTTAGCAATTTGCTTGTCGTTGCTACAGGGGTTTCAGATGTGGGCGGCATTAGAAGGACGATTTGCAATGTGACTATGATCACTGATGGTCATTTCCAATGAAAAAATGGCAAAAGGAAAAGAGGCTAGTCAATTACTCTTATGATCCGAGTCCACGCTGATCTGCGCGTCATTCAGCGGCATTTTACTAAACTGTTATTTTGAAGTGTCGGTCCTGTGACTTCATTTGTACTTACTAACTTCTTTCGGCTTAGAGGCTATCTATTGCAACTATTTGTAGATTTAGAACAGTCCAAGTCTTCAATGTTGTAACGTAATGACACTACCTAAAATTAGTGTGCGACGTGTAAATAATTGACAACTTACCCAAAGCTTTTCTAAATAAATAGTTCATTTGCAAAGGTGCTTTCCAAAAGCGTATTCTAAACTTTCGAGTATTATAAATTCATTCAATAGGTTCAAAACATTATCGATAATGATCGCGGAAAACCAATGACGGACAACGCTTAATATCTTCAAGTGTCGGAGTGGACTATCAAAATTGTGGTACCCGGGGACATTCGAAGCAAGTCGTATGTAGTGATGACAGGCAAATAAATGCCTGCAATGATAGGGAAGCTATTTGTTCAGTGGCAAGCGTTTAGTTAACTAAGCTAAAATAACTCACTAACATGGCATACTTTGGTTTTATCAGTAGAAAACAATAACGACCAAAAGTCGAATAGAATAAAAGATGATGGTTATGAACAGATCATTCTGATATTCGGAGAATGATGCACACTAAATTTCAATAAGAGCTATTGAGTGATGTGAGATAGTTAAATATTTATTGAGCCCCGCGGTCGTTTCTGTATGATGGCTTGTGAGTGTAACTGCGATTGCACATGTATTAATGTGTATTACAAATATAGATCTTTGTATGAAACTGCACGTGCTTACAGACATATACCTCGTATTGTGTAATTTTAGCGTATTGTCATGAATTTCGTATGAATATTGCTTTGATAATCGACGTTAATGATTGTGAGTGTGTACAGGAGATTTTGGAGGAAGATTAGTGGTAATTTGAAATCGAAGGGAGCGTATATGTGAAGAGAGGGAATAGGCACATCTCTCTGCGAAACGTTAAATGGGTATATCTTTTTGGGAAAAACAAGCCAAACACTTTAACAGTTAAAAGACGATCAGTTTACTAAATTATACAGAACAGTATGAAGTATTTGAAGCAGCAGATGCCACCAATAGAGATGTGGGTGAAATAATGAATGATGTGCAGGATGCAACGCTTGTGAGTTGTGAGGGAGGTGATATTGCTATGGAAAGGACGCATGTCCTAAGGGGCGCATCAAAACATTCATCGAGCAATGGCGGAAAGTTAATGAGATCTGGATCAATAAATCACATAGGTTAACGGCACGCTTGAATGATGTTAGGGGCTGGATTAGGGAACAATGGACGGTGGAAGGTGGAGGTGCTGAAAAGAAGGATGTAGAAGGGTCGTAGAATCTTACAACCAAAGAGAAGAATGGAGTTACAGGTTAATTCGGTTTACTTGCATTTTAAATTTTTACTTTGTTACATATAACTAATACCCCTTATTTTACGACTTGTATATTGTATTTTACCAACAGTAATTCGTATTATTGAATTGTTTCCATTAGTATTGAAAATACAAGGCTCACTCTCCAATCAGCTTCAAATACATATGTGATGATTTACCAAATAATTATCATTGTACCGTTTATACACATTTTGAAACTACTGAATTATTCCAGAAATTCACTTCAGTTATATGAAAATCTAAATAACAGCTCCATTAAAGCAACATATTGTACTCTATGTTTTACAGTCGTGTAATAATATTCTCTGCCTTGATGTTGAAAGTATACATCTATGTAGGTATACACAAACATGCGCATATATACATATAATAATACACACTCACACACACGCACACGCACTGACACACACATATATGGGCACGCCAAAGCACGAAACTCTTGGACCTTCAGTCACTGTTACTTCTGGCAAATGTTAATGTGTGTGTGTGTGTGTGTGTGTGTGTGTGTGCGTGTGTGTGTGTATGTATATTCGTTATTAAGGGGGAGCTAGAGACAGGGGGGGATTTGCACTTCGTTTCTTGATATACAGTCTTATGTTCAATTGTAGATGTGTATATAGTAATTCAAATCTCTTCGACTAAATATAAAATAAGCAAGATTCTATATGGTCTGTTACACTAAATATCAAAGTTGAAAATGGCTACTATTTTTCGATTTAAATTGTATAATATGCCATATACAAAAAAAAAATGTTTTGTAAAGTTTAAAATTTAGCACGTTGTATCTTAATTCTTTCGGTGGTCACGAAGCGTCCCCTCAGCGTATGCAGCTCGTTAACAAACATAATCATACTTATTACTTCCTTTGCAATGAAATGTTTATCATTGTAGAATATCGAAATGAAAATTATACTTCTCATGATTACAAAGAAATATATATCTCTTAATTGGCCTTGAACTGTGCCAAAATTTCTAATGAGTAGGATCATGAAAGGTCTGCAATTAGGAGAATCGATTTTACACTCAATTGTCTCATAATGTTTTCCTCAATGAGGAGAAATTATCGAAAATTTAAATTTGTCTTAATGGCAGCTTCCCATTGATATCTTAATAATAGTTCATTATAGCTGTTCTTTATCTAAATATAAGGTGTCGCGTGTAAAATCGCTGTTGGAATATATAAACAATTTCCAATGTTTAGTCTCATTCTAATTCCATTTTACGAATTATTGAAGCAATATAATATGGTGAAGAATGTGTGCTAGTAGATGATAGAATATCATGCTGGACTCATTATACACAGTATAAATGAATTTTTCTCATTTGTAAAATGAGAAAATCTATAAAAATCTACATAGGATGTGACCGTCAAATGTAAAGGAATGAAAATATAATTCTTTGAAAAGTAACTGGAAACAATCAGTATCTTATATATTCCCATTATCATGCTAACTGCACGCCAAAGCAGCTGTCCATTAATTAAAAATGTGCATCAGAACGCACTCGTATGACTGTCCTCTGCGATAAATCATCTGAAAATGTTCTTTTCTACTCTAGGCACAAGGCTCGAAATTTTGGGGAATGGGGGCCAGTCGTTGAGATCGACCCCAGCACGAAACTGGTAAACAATTTATCGACACCTTATTGGAACTTGAACTCAGAACGTAAAGGCAAACGAAATACTGCTAAACATTTCGGCCGGCGTGCTAACGTTTCTGCCAGCTAGCTGCCTTATGTTGCACTCATATTGATAGCCACAGGAAGAAACACTGGCCATTGCGCAAATATGGAGGCTAGCATTATTATTATCATTATTATTCATGCTTTGCACGAATGATTTACATTCGGAATAACTATACTTGATACCAAGTCACAACCACTTACTTGATGTTCCCACTTGAGCAGATACCTGAGTATCTCGTAGTTACACCAATATCCTTAAGGGAACTGCCAAGTATGTTGGTGGAAGTACATAGGATACCTATAACGAATGGTATTACTTTTATAGAAACAGCCCCAACAGCCTTCGTATTTCCCTAGCCAAAGCTCAGTATTTTTAGCTGTTTGAGCGACTGCATAGACTCTTTCGAGTTGGCTTGTGTTTGTCAAAAATGCATTTATGATGTGATCCGCTGGAACATCTGTCAGTTAAAGCATTGTACTAAATGTGTAGCCTTTCTCTTATTTAATGCAATTCTTGCATCATTCATTGACATTTCAGCATTTTCGGCTTTCAGCTAGCGTGGAACACTTATGTAGGGTTCGACCCAGTAAATATAACCTGGAAACTTGCCATCAAATATCATCATAAAAAGATGGGAACAACGAATAATGAAGGAATAGCTCGATTAACAGTGAAATGAAATAAACTGTTTCGTTTTCTTGTTGTTATTTCTTTTCTTCTTTTGACGGACAAACATATAAAATACAAGGCTTTCTACTCCTCATAACAATCGTATGTATCGACATTCAACTGTTTTATCTCACATTATCCTTCATATTGGCGACACTACTTAATGCACTTCGAGAGTCAGTACGTATAATTAATATACAAGGAAGTATAGAACTTTTATAACTCTAAATACATTTACATAACACTATTTGAAGTATGGTGTTTGTGTAAGACATCAAGCTACATTGGTAACATATCTATGTGCTATAAATAATGATACACGTTTACTTGCTGTCAGGATTTCTGTGTGCAGCAAAGTGTTGCAAACAGCTTGTTTTTTATATATATATGTATATATATATGTATATATATATATATATATA
>NC_068981.1:140782709-140787255 GCF_001194135.2 Octopus bimaculoides | reverse complement strand
ATATATATATAATTTTAAAAAAACGCAGCAATTTCTAAGAGAATGGTGATGGTATAACGCGAAAGGTTCGAATATAGATAAAGGAAGAGCATTGTATTTCAGAACTGGGCAAATCATTTCACGTTACGCAAGGTCATTTGCCCGTAACGCGTACCTGTATCTCCCTCACATCTTAAAAACTCCGCTGTCAAGTGTGAAATACTGCGATTTCTTTAGTCTGCTCCTGACACACTAGGCATGTAGAATTTATAAATATATGGTACACGCATGTGCGAGGCGGTTAGCTGAGCTTCCATGATCCTTGTTTGTATGAAGTTGGATAAATGTTGTCATTGCATTTTAGACATATATAACATCTCTATATAGAATGCAGTAAGCTTGATATTCTGAAATAAATGTCAAATTACTCTGAAAATTGACTTCGCGGTCTCGAGTAGCGGCAACAACTATTATTTTCATTTATACAAATGGCTCATTTATTGACATCATTTGTAATTCTGTTAAATATCAAAGAGAAATAATATGTGGCATAATATTAAATATAAACTCTTGTCACAGTAATCCATATTTAGTAAAAGGGACATAGATAGAGAGATAGATAAATGCATAGAAAGAGGTAGAGAAAGAAGGGAGAGAGAAAGAAAGAAAAGTGTAACAAGAAACCAAAAATGTAATACCCCTCTCTCTCTCTCCCCCCCTCTCTCTCTCTCTATCTCTCTATCTCTCTCTCTAACTCTCTTTTCCCCCCTCTCTCTCTCTGTCTCTTTCTCTCTCTCTCTGTCTCTCTCTCCCTTTCTCTTTGTAGGTAGGACTGATAAATACTAAACACTCCCAAACTATATTATGCGCTTAAAGAATAACTGCATCCTACTGTAGATGAAGAAGCATTGTAGCTGCAGCATCATTAAATTTGAAGCATAAGTTCTCTAGTTCCTTTAAGACAAATTTAGCAGGTCAACAATTTTGATGGCATCTTATCACAAAACGGTCGACATTTATATGCTTCATTCGATTTTCCCTCCTTGTTTGCAAATTTTAAACATCATAGTTGAGAATGATTTATTTGAGAGGAAACATAAATCATTTTAAACGCAGCAGGTTAAGTTAAGGCAAGTGTTTGACAAGTATTCCCAAAGGCTATCAATTCCTGTATTGTGTGACATTCGACAGAACGTAAGTGAATATAAGTGTCAATATATATTCCTATAAAGCAGAAAAGTACTCCGTTTACTTGTATTCTGATATGAATTAATACACCTATTACAGTCTGCGTTTCAGTGTGTGTGTGCGTCTGTGCGTATATAAGTGTGTGTGTACGCGTGTGTGTATTGATGTCGATAGGTATGTACATATAAATACACATGTTTATATAATAAATATGTATGTATATAGAAACGTATGTTGTTTCTAATTATATATATGCGTGTGTGTGTGTGTATGTATACGTATATATTTAAAAAGTTAATACGAGTACATAAATATAAATATATATTACAAATATTAAAGTATGTGCATGTTTATGCATGCTTATGCATGTTTATGCATATTCTTGCATGTTTATGTGTTCATGTTCGATTGCGCACGTGTGTGAGCATGTGTAAGCGTATATTATTTTGGCCATAATATCCGTTCGAGTTTTTTCGACACTAAAGATTAAGAACGCTAATAAGCAATGAAATTAATCGTACTTTGACAGGAACCTGTGACGAGTCATGTATTGTGTATGTGCTTGGAATAATTCTAGAAATGGCGAGTCAATAGGACACGATAAAAAAATTCGGGATTTATACATTAAATAAAAGCAAGAATGCGGTGGAAATATTGTATTTGTAAGGCGACGAGCTGGCAGAAACGTTAGCACGCCGGGTGAAATGTTTGGAGGTATTTCGTTTGTCTTTACGTTCTGAGTTCAAATTCCGCCGAGGTCGACTTTACCTTTCATCCTTTCGGGGTCGATAAATTAAGTAGCAGTTACGTACTGCAGTCGAGGTAATCGACTGCTTCCAACTAAAAAAAAAAAAAAAACATTCGGGCCTGGAAATATTGTACTTATGTATTTTCGCATTTTCAGGAGTGGTTGACATTTTACGATGTGGGGTCTGCAGTGACGGAAATGCATTGATAACTGCTTTCACACTGAAGCACCTATTTGTACTTTTGTCATAAAACTCGCACACACACACACACATACACACACACAACACACAACACATACACAACACACGCAACGCACACACACACGCACATACATATACATATCGTAGTCGTTCATATACCGAGAAAGACTGTTCCGCAACTTATAGCTGAAGGACTTGCACAAGTGATCATTTTTTCATACTATACTCCCATTAAAATTACGTTGTGTCAAAACTGTTGAACGGTGTATAACAAGTCAGAACACAACGCACCATCTGGTCTAGTAATTGGAACCACGATTTCGCGATCGTCGGTGCTATACAGTAGCCACTGCTCTATGCACCCTTACATGCACCCAAGCACACACTCGCACATACACACGCATACACATACATACACGCATATACACACACACACATATATATATGATTGACCGCTGACTGGACACTATTCAATTTTTTTTCTCCGTGTTTTTCTCCTTGTCTCCGTATTCTTTCTGTTGAAGAGCGTAGCTCGAAACGCTAAAGACTTTCCGTATTCCCGAGCGTCATACTAATACATCCTTTTGTTGTTTACACCACCTGTCCTCGTCTGCTGTTGTTTTTTTTTCGTACATTCTCCCATATATATATATATATATATATATATATATATATATATATATATATATATATATATATATATATATATATATACACGCATTATATATAGACAGATAGATAGATAGATCGATAGATAGATACATAGATAGATAGATTTGATTTGGTGATAGATACATTTCGTGATGCAAAGAAAAAAAAAGAGAGTTCAAAACGTATAGATGTATATTTTTTCATTAATATTTAGCGGTGGTAAGGCGGTGAGCTGGCAGAAATATTTGCACCCCGGGCGAAATGCTTAGCAGTATTTTGTCTGATTTTACGTTCTGAGTTCAAATTAAACCCGAGGTTGACTTTGTCTTTCATCCTTTCGGGATCGATAATTTATATACCAGTTGCGTACTTGGGTCGAGCTAATCGACTGGTCCACTCCCCCCAATATTTGAGCCTTGAGCCCAGAGTAGAAAATAATATTTAGCGGCTGTTACAGAGGGAGTCCCATGTCAAGTGTTTTCTGCGTTAGCTTTTATAAAAATAGTTACGTTGTATTAAGTGTTCGTTGAACATTTGTCAAAGTAGTTACGCTGTATTAAGCGTTTCGCTTTTTTTTTTTTTTTTTTTTTTTTGCTTTTCAGAAATTTTAAGTATACTCTCTCTAGTGGTATAGAAAGTAATTCTCCATGCCGTCATTCATGTTTGTCTATAAAGTTCAACCTATATAGTAGATTTACAAATTAGGCTATTTTAGCTATTTCTCCGTAGATTGAATAAATGAGGAACATCTATTATCGATATTTGAAACTTATTCGGTTCTCACCAAAGGTGTTTACATCAATTCGATCAATCCCAGTGATAGAAGCAGACAATCCGTTTATATATTCAACGGTTCCAGTAGATTCAGAGAAGTGGAACTACTATTCTTCATAGCGTAAATGTTAACACTAGCTAATATCAGGGTCTTGTCAACGAAGAGCTCAGTTTACACAGTATCAAGGTATTTTATTATATATGTAATCTATATAGTAGATATAGTGAGAAACCATGGCCTGGTGTGTAGGGTGTTGCACTCGCGATCGCCAAATCGCAGTTTCACTTCCGAGACCTGGCGGTACATTGTGTTCTTGAGCAAAAGTCTTCATCTCACGTTGCTCTGCGATCACTTAGACACCTGAAGAGTGGCGCATCGTTCATCTCTTCAGAAAAGTCGATTTGATGGGGAGAGTGAGATAATGTAGAGTATTTACATTTGATCACTATAAGCAAAGCGTTTGTGCAGGTCGCTTGGCGAGAAAGCTGAACTCTCATCCGTCGTCTTCGACTGGAGAGTCCATCATATTCGATATATAAACAGGGCTGTGATATTTTGTTCAAATTTTCAACATAAATAAAGATATGTGTAAAATTTTAAATGCTTATAGTGGATCTAAAACATTTTTGATTTTGTTTGTAACCATTACTTACACGTATATATGAGATTTTCCACAATAAGTACATGAGTATCCCTTTGAAATGCATGACAGTCTATCCAGTATCCGGCGAGCTTCCGATTCCATTCACACGCCTTGGATCCCTCTGAGTATCAGTTACTTAAAGAGCGCGAAATGCTGTGTGATTCAATACAGGAGATGATAATTGGCGAAACAAAATTCTCCAGAATATACTCACCACCATATTCATACTCCCATGCAACATTACCCACATGCAACATTACCCACAAACACAGATACTTACTTGTATACGAACGCACACATACACATATATGAGATAACCACGTAAATATATACGCAAACATGCGCACTCACCCATATGTA
>NC_068981.1:140779257-140782479 GCF_001194135.2 Octopus bimaculoides | reverse complement strand
ACATGTACTTGTGTTTGTGTTGTGGGAAGAGTGATGTCTTCTCAATATGTTGTTGCATTTATTTATTTATTTAATTTATATTACGATTGTTCCTTTACTAACATTGTAGTCGCTAATATATTCGCAATTGTTTCGTTTGTTTACTAACATATAAGTATGAATGTATATATGTATATATGTATGTATTTTTACTAGTATGTGTGTATGTATGTATGTATATATGCATATATATCTATATATGGGGTGGATTGCAATAGCTGTTTTGTTTTGTTGTATGCATCATCTCATTCCAATCTTGTAACTGCGCATTTTGCTATAACCTACGAGTATAAACAATTGATTTACAGAACCAGTGTTCCTAAACACAACTATTGATCTATTACAGTACGCCACTTGGAACGCAGTGAATGGTATTTCATTGTATTCTAAAGGAAACAATGCCAATATTTCGCAAGTTAGATGATGGTCATTTATTTCATATTTCTTTTTAAAATTTTCATTTTCATGTTCGCTTTATTTTGAATTTCATATGCTTCTAATCATGACTTATAATGTTATCATCTAATATAAGTTCGAATGAAGAGGCGAGGTTACAAAATATTTAGCACCCTGGAGGAAATGCTTACCGGCATTTGGACCACCCGTGGGTTTTTTAGTTCAAATTTCTATAAAATAACTTCCAGTTAGATTCTGGGATCGATGTACTCGACTTGCCCCCTCCTCCGAAATCACTGGCCTTGCGCCAAAATTTGAAATCAATATTACTTCAAATTGCCCAACCGCGTCAAGAAACAGAGTCCAATGCATTATTCAGTTTTCATTGCCTCATATGGTGCGACACGCCACTGACAAGTAGGGTAATGGAGACCTACCACAAGGCCGGGTGAAGAATAAAGCGGTCATAAACAGCAGCAAGTCTCCCTCTAAATTTTAGTTACTGCTTCAACAATGAATGGAAACATTGGTTAATACTTTTCTAGATATAGATTATATCTGCAATAATGACGTGATATTCATGACGGTAGTAACTTTGATTATAATCTTGCACAACAATGGGCAAACATTATTTCAAGTACTGAAATTTCAGATTTCAAAAATAATTTTCTCTCTGTATGCTCAGCTTCTGTCGCTCTTTTGTGTTTAGTATTCCTTTTCAATTATAACCTTTGGCCATATAGCATGCTCAAATATTATGACTTTAAATAATGTATGATACTTCTGATTATCATATGGTAATTGTAATATCAGCTGTCAATTTCAGCATGTACAATATTGTACAGAGATGATTCGTATTACTAATGAAGTATTTTCTGCTAAGTTCATATATCTCCAGATAAATACCATTGGTAAATGCATCTCATTACTGTAAGATTCTCATACAGGATTTTATATAATACCTCGAATATTACAAACGGAAAGACAGAGATAATCTCTGTGTAATATAAATTCAGGAGCAGAGAATCAACGAAATAGCACAAGCTTTCTTGATTCTATATTTACGTTGTCATTAGGATAATATTTTGATTAATAAAACCTAGAAATTAACTTAGAAATACCAATACCGATAACAAACCGACAGAAATACCATCATCACAACACTACTACTACTACTACTACTACTACTACTAGCACCACCAACATCAACACTGCCACCACCACCACCAACACTGCCACCACCACCACCAACACCAACATTACTACTACTATTACTGTGTAGAAAATCATATTCTAGTATTCCACATATTAGATAAGTCAGAACAAGCTAACAAAATATTGAAATATTATCCAATTTTTGGCACCAGCACAATTACTTTCTAGCTTGCAGAAGAAATTTGTAGTATGCAATTTTTCAAGAACACACGTGGTCGATTTTTCATGTATTACTATGGTAATATTTGCTTATTCAGCATCAAATGTAAATTGCTCAACGTCATCAAGAAAAGACAAAAGAAAAAAAGAAAAGAAAGAGAAAACGGCATTAAATATTTGAATAAAGACAATTTTCTCAATAACAAATTTCACGTCGTCTCGTATTCCAGATGCTCTGATGGAGTATATATGATTGATTGACTGATGTATTTATTGACTGATTGACTTACTGACTGATTGATTGATGTACTGACTGATTGATCGATTGACTTACTGATTGACTGATTTACTGACTTATAGATTAATTGATTGATTGACTGACTGATACATTAATTGATCAATTGATCTTGACTGACTGATTAATCGACTGATCAATCAACTGAATCATTGATTGGTTGATTGATTGTGTCTTTAAGATTATTCCTCTCCTTCCATTTCAGAATTTGTTTACCTCAACTCGAGTTATTTTCAGACATAATTCTTTCAGTGATTACAATTAGAGAACAAAATGAGCATCTGATAGAATAGAAACGTTGTTGTCCCTGCTATGTTGTGCAGCATATATCTATTACTCTTGCTCTTGGATCTAGAATTTGGTTTTAAAGCATAGTGAAATTCAACAAATATATAACCAGGTTATATATAACTATTGCTAATACCGAATGTTACATCCTACATATTTGAAATTCTTTCTAAACTATAAGTACTTACTTTTCTGCGTGTTTTACACTGCGTTCATCGGTATAATTTCTGACTTATTTACTCCGAGGTTTGAACGGTGATGATTTAACTCAATTTGTGTCAAGAACAGCAGCGTAAATATACTTCCAAAATGCTTATTTCTCATATAATGTTCACAGTTTCTCACTAATTGTACTGTACGTTTCTCGCGATTTCAATGCAGTTGTATTTCTTGTAACGTGTGGGATTCCAAGAAATTCCAATAACTAATACAACTTGACTTCTTACAATTTGATGCCTTTCTGAAAAATGTCTATTCCCTCTAAAATTCTAAAGGATTCATACATTTTACTGAATTCAAATTCTATGCGAATAAAAAAAATATTTGCTGCAATTTCAAACAATTGTAAACATCTCAATTTATTACTCAGTATAATATCATTTTTATATATAATGAAAGAAAAATACATCGTTATTATTACGTTAAACTGTGGTATATCGAAATTTAGTCTAATGCGTTTTTTGCAATATTTATTTTTGCTTGCAATAGCCGGTTCTTTTGGTCAAACTATCATATCTCCTGCTGCTTCAGATGCATGCCCAGATATCAAAAATTGTCAAAGTGTAGTACAACGGTTTTGTTATGGAATGGTGAAACTATATTTTCGAAGG
>NC_068981.1:140776936-140778867 GCF_001194135.2 Octopus bimaculoides | reverse complement strand
TATATATATATATATATATATATATATGTATGTATGTATGTGTGTGTGTATGTGTATGTATTCATATGTTTGTGCGTCTGTGTTTATCCCCCCATCATCACATGACAACAGATGTTGGTGTGTTTAAGTCCCTGTAACTTAGCGGTATCTGAAAATGTAATTGGATATAATGATAATATATTTGTGTATTTAAGCGGTGAATTAGGAATCAACTCAATATGCCATTAGTGTGGCACATTGTAGTACTAAATAAAATATAATATAATATAAAATTAATATAAATATATAAAACAGTCGAGGATAAAGAAGTTAATGATAAATCAGAATTAAGAGAGAGATGTAGGTGCGTATGCACGAGGAGTTTAACGCTTGTAATTAGGAGGAGGAAAGAAATAGGTATAAAGATAACAATTGTAGTTCGTATATAAGTAGATGTATTAGATACTTGTTATTATATACGAAATAATAAGACTAATTGAGAAATAAGCCTAATTATACATCACAAATAACACAATGAAGCCAATTCATAAAATCCGACATTGTTATATATATATATATATATATATATTTATATATATATATATAACATAGAACGTTGTGCAAAACAGTTAAGGGGAGAGATGTTATAAGACTTAACATGCATTTAATTAGGTAGATCAACTTACATGCAAAATGTAATTTATACAAAGATTATAAAAAGATGAAAGAATAGGTTAAATTGATTAAATAAAATGCAATAAAACAGTTAATATTAAACCTAACAAAGAATAAATATACTATTGAATGGATCTACAAATAATACATTGCCGGGATAAATGCATGGTATAATATAATATAATATAATATAATATAATATAAGAAAAAATGTGTTAAATAAAAATATTATTATCAGTACAGATTAAGATAAGGATAAATAATAAAGAATTAAACAGGTTTAAAGCAAAGAGTACTTTACATAATATATGTGGAATTAAGACATATTTCATGTAAATAAATGCGCTAAGTAATATTAATAATAATATTAATAAGACAGGGAGACGCGTAAGCCAAAGATACATAAATATAAAATATAAAATTAAATATACACATATATATATATTTATTTATTTTCCTTTTCTCATAAACTGTATTGAATTTAAACAACGTTTATAGTCACCCCATTTTATCTATGTATATGTATATATATATGTATGTATGTTTGTATGTATGCATGTCTGTATGTGTATATATATATATATATATATATACATACATATATACATACATATATATATACATAAACACTGGTATAGGTTAGATGAAATGGGGTGACCATAAATTTTGTTTAAATTCAATACAGTTTATGGGAAAGGGATCAATAAGTTACTATGAGATACACATGAATATTAATGTTAAAGCAAAATATGTATCCATACACAAAGTAGGGGTTAAGAAGAAAAGGTTGTTATAAAGAGGAGCAAAATGTAGTATAGGGGAAAATGTTAAATATCTAGCAAAATGAGTTAGACATTAATGTAAATGCAAGGAATAAAATAAAATAAGTAAATAATTAAATAATATATCAGTAATATATCAGAGAATACCAATTTAGTGCTGTGTATGCATCTCTCAAAGGTTAAGAATAGAGTATTTTGCAGAGAGAATAAATAATTTTAATTTAAGTATAAGTGGCATTTTCTCTTATATATTTAATAAGAGGGAGCCAAGGTTAGGATTTCCGATTTTTTATTCATGAGGTATATTCTCATATGCTAATGGGTATACCTTTACTAACTCTAAAGGGATTCATTTATAATGATTTCAATTTTATAAATTAATTATCTACAAATTACTGAGTTGAAACAGCTGTCGGATATATTGTCAAATTGTATAACTAATAAATAATATTTTATTAATTACTTCTCCATTTTCACCTTATATATATATATAGA
>NC_068981.1:140770598-140776694 GCF_001194135.2 Octopus bimaculoides | reverse complement strand
ATATATATGTATATGTATATATATATTAAATTCATATGTAATATATAATGCTTAATTGAAAATTTACATATGCATATATATATATAGAATATATAATGTGTGTGTATATATATATATAGATAAATATATACATACACATATATATATATACATATATAAATATATACGTATGAAGATATGTATTTATATATATGCTTATATATGTGTGTGCGTACGTGCCCATGAGTGTGTATGGTATATATATATATATATATATATAAATATATATATGTATATATATCATACACACCCACACTCACACACACGCATATAATATGTATATATATATGTGTGTGTATATATATATATATATATGTGTGTGTGCGTATGTCTGTGTGTGTGTGAGTGTGTGTGTGTTCGTGTGTGTGTGTAGGTAGGTATGCATGCATGTATGCATGTACGTATATGAGTGATTGCTTGCTTCATGTATTTGCGTGATGGGCATGGGACCATCCTGGCTTGGTGGTCCCAGTGACGTTATCATGCGTACAACCGACCAAGTCCACCAGTCTTCCCCATCACCGCAGATCCGAAACCAGGCCCTCAACATCGTATCCTCTAAGATGACGTCGAGTATTCGTACATCTTCCTTAATTATGTTGAGCAATCTGAGGTCACGGAACCACAGTTACTTTTCTTGCATACAATTGCTGTGTCACACGAGTGTAAGGCCCTAGAAGCATTATCTAAGAGGAGGCGGAGGGCATATCCCCATCAATGCATGCAACGAACAGCTATAAGTTGGGAGGCTGCAGGCTGATGCGTGTACGCATGAGGATCTTTGATGGAGACGTGACGGTACCATCCGACGTTTCTGGTTATTCTCAGTGCTATGCTAACGATGCCGCTGGTACTCCTTCTGAAGATCTTCATAAGGAACTACCTTTCTGCTTCATAGAGGACAACGAAGTCCGGCGATTTGCAGACGCAGAACTTGTCTTTCCGGGAGATAGAACAATGACCTTGCGCAAAAGCGATACAAATACCTGCTTTTAGAATATGCATATGTATGAATGTATGTATCTATCTAACATATATACGTGTGTATGTGCGTACCAACATTGTCTTTCCACTATACTTCGAATTTGTAGCAAAATTAACAGATTCCGCGTACAGATAAATTCTTGCGCTCACTAAAGAATGCACAGGACATCAACTTAAGGTCAAGTACGATCGACGGGTAAGACATCTTATACATCGATGACACTTGCTATAGAAGAATCACAATCGCTTATACTACATTTACAATCATGGAACTTAGGGAAATGCAAGTATCTCAATGTTGTATAACAAGCTAATACTCCTACCGTGCGAAACATATCTCCCGTTTGTTTCTGCAACTCAGAATACTGAGTCTCGATTTGGTATTGATTTCTAATTAGCGCATAAATGCAATTTCATAACAAATATTATTGTAACAACTCTTCCCTCTTCAAAATATCCGAAGCAATTAAACTAGAAGTAACCAAATCTACAGGAAGATTTCAACATTGTAGTTACGTACTGATTTTGAAGTTTCATGATTTTCCAACTATTCTTATTTAAAGTGTAGTTACGAAGACACACATACATGGACGATGTTTTATGGACATTTACTCTTTTGATTTCGAAAGCCCATCCGCTATCAAGGTCTGCTGTTCATTAGAAGGCTTTGCAAAATTTAGCTTCACCAAATATGTTGCTCACGGTGGTCACTTAAGAAGCTAATGATCCGACAATGCACATTGTGTGCTGATTCCTAGATTACCGGCTGTAGGGGACTTGATGTTGAATTTTAAATTTCTGACCTAAAGCAGGAATATTCTGCATCGATAAGTGGCACTGATGACGAAACATCGATGATTGTAGCTCCGAGAAGAGACTTTGTGAATTGTCTCGCTTGACTTTGACTTACTTTCACTTGTTTTTTTTGTTGTTGTTTTTTTTTTTACACCAGGCGCATAGAAAATATATTTTCTTACGCCTAAACAATGCAGCCGACAAATTACATACTCTGTGTATGTGTTTTCCATTCTGTTTATATATATTCATATGTACATATACATATAGTTAACTTTAAAAAAAACAATCAATTCAAATAAACGAATAAAATTAACGGACAACAAGAGGACGTACCCACGAAATGTATTACCTTGACGCTCGGTAAAAAGAGAGAGTTTGACGTTTCTAGCATAGCTCTTCGTCGGAGAGGAGAAAGGGAAAAAGTCCAAAGACAGAAGAGAAATCGCCAACTGCACGTATATAAATATATATTTATATATACACAGACAAACACACACACATATATATGTGTGTGTGTACTTGTATATATTTATACGTATATATATATATGTATATATATATATATATATATATATATATATATATATATATACACATATATATATACATATACATATATACACACACACACATGAATAAGATCTCACACTTACTCACGTGATCCATTATGCTGTACATTGTCTAATGTTGAATTTTCAACCTAATACAGATATAAACCGAAAATGTAGAATGTATTGTATTGAACTGCTTCCATATATGTTTATGTCACCAAATAACACACAAATATAATGTTATTTTGTATATTCCTATTATTTGTTTCTCATAAAATCGTACATAAAATGTCTCTAGATTCAGGCCATGAAGTTCAGTTGCCAAATTTTCTTATCCTTCTTTTTTTCTTAATGAAATGATTTATAATGCATTTTTTATATTAAAATTGCTTTTCTTCATCACGCATTTATACCTGATGTTTTACTTTCACCAAAATCCTACTTCATTTGGTTTCTAGGATTTAGTAATCTTGTATAGTATTATTCTTTCTGTTTTTATACCACGTACGTTATCAATGTTAATTATTATTTCTTTTAGAAAAATCAATAATGACCTGCCAATTTTGCTTACTTTATTTTTATATCCCTTCTTATAACCAATGTTAATATATATATATATATATGTATTGTTCAACTTTTTTTTCCATGAATTTTCAATCATGTTTTATATTCCGTTATTCGTCTTGTTTCAATCCATAAATATTCGACTTGTTTTAATACTTTGTTAGACTTTTTCTACATATGTCAATAGATGTTTTAATTCGCCTTTATTCCTATCACACTTCGTGCCATACAGTCTCTGCATCAAACTGAAAGCTGACAACACTTTCTATTCTTTTTCTGTTTTAGATATAGCATAAATTGCTTTTCATTTCTTCCAATATTTTCTTCTGTTTCTTTTTTTTTTTATACGCCAAAGCAAATACCTCTAACTTTTCTTTGCTCGTTCAACAATGCACAACAATTCAGCTTTGCTCAATTCATATTTTGAGATAATTTAAATTTTCATTTTTCGCTGAAATATCAATATGATGATTACCTCATAGCAGTCAGTGTTTCTATCTATAAAATGGAAAGAGAAATTTTTACAAAGAAAACGGAAATACATGATGAAAATGGAAGCGAACACAATGAAATTGAATAAAGCAAGCTATTTATGCTCCAATTCATTTCTCCCACTACATTCACTGGCACATCTAAAATCACATATTATGAATTTTCTCAAATATACAGAGTCTTCCACTTTTTTAAAGCCTGTCAAGCTAAATGTTTTCCGTTAAATTATCGTTATCTTAGACAATATTTGTTTCCTGAAAATCTTAATTATCACGCGTAAATGTGAATATAAAATCTATAATTATCACATACAGGACCAATAAGAGCATTACAAATGTTTGGTAGAAAATATAAAGGAAATTTAAATTGACTAGCTCAGAAATTATTATAACAATACAATTAGACAATAAAAGCTTGAATATTTAAATCTAGCTGTTGTGTCTAAGACACATCAGTATATAATTCATGAAAAAACAAAACTGTACTGAGAGTAGAGTATACAAGTTTCCGTAATGAAATGTCTGACTACGCACAAAACTGAGCCACTCATACTTACAATTTTAATGTATTGTCAAGTATTTATAAAACTGATTACGAGATATCTCGCAAATCTTACGTCCAGCTTACGTCCATGTCAAGAAAGTTTGAATAAGAAATGCTTCCTTGACAATTCTCAATTCAATTATTCTTACAATTTAACTGAACTTATTTATAGATAGATTCAAAACAGCCGGGGAGAAAAGACGCAAATAATTACCGATACCTACAGGGAGAGAGCGAAATCTCACATGATTATCAAATGACGTTGTGAAACACTATTTGGGAGAAAATTTGGATAATCTGCCAACTATGCTAGTGTAGACAATGAATCCCATATTGTAAATCAAACGTCTTAACAACCGATAATCAGATTGATGTACTATGCTACAGATGATTATATTGAGGAATACGACGTTATAAATATTATTAATTACAACAAAGTATATATATATATATATATATATATATATATATATATATATATATTACATTAAAAATGTCTTTGTAACAATCAATTGCATACACAGTGAAAGACAGACATACACATAAAATGAAACACAACCTCATAAGATTAAACACAAATATATCACAGCAAAATCTAAGGTGACGCTAGTAATATGTTGTGTCGACGCCCCCAGGCGAAGAAATAGGATTTCCCAAGACATATAAATAGAGGTAATCTGGCCGCGGTAGGAGTGTTGAGCAGCAGTTGAGTAGCTGTCGAGTAGCAGCTGTGTAGCGGTTGAGTAGAGATCATCCGAAGGTGCTAGATAGCAGTAACTTGAGACACAAAATAATATATAATGAAATCAAGAAGATTTTAATAAAAAAAAGGAACACTCGTTGCTAACAGCACACCACAAGTGTGTGCTCTTCAAAACAATATTAAAACGATATAAAATAAACTTTGTTTCTCAGTAAAGTAAAAGTTATAAACTTCCAATTTTCAACTGCCCCGTCACTATGCATTTAAAACAACATACAATTACATCACCACACTACGTAAAAATAAGAGAATGATGGATACGAAAATATTATCAGAAAATTATTCCTAATTCATAAAACGTCCCACAGAAATATAAGACTGATTTCTAATATCACAATATATCATAGAATGGACAGCTGTCAACTTTCCCAATTCTATGACTTGCAAATATAGAGCTTTAACAATCAAATTCTGGAAAGAAAGCCTGTATTAACATAAGCCGACCAGTAAAAATATAGAACTATGGACATAAATCCATTAAACTGTAAAAGAATAATGAACCTGATATGAGTTGGAAAATAAACGATGCACTTAGCAATTCTCCAATTTCAAACGAAGTATACGTATCTGATTCGCTGATAGGAGAATACATCAGATTAAAAAATAGATGAATACGTTGAACTAATTAATTGGAACATATTTGTGTATCTAATACAAAGTTTTTGAAAGGAAACTCTTCGTCACATACACACACACTCGCACACACGCACACACACACGCACACTCGCACACACGCACACACACACACACACACTCACACACACACGCACACACACACCCTCACGCACATATATATACTGTGAAAATAATAAGGGTAGCTACCATGCTTGATAAAGTTAACAGACAACATGATTTCATATTTTTACTGATGAAGTACAGATGACAAATTAATTTAGTTGCTCTAGTCTGAGGCTAACAAGAAAATATGTTTTATGTTATTTTCATTCCCTTTGAAATTGTTTTTATTCGTGGTTTGGTCATTCACTGCCTTTTCTAGCACGTAAGGTGTCCTCTCAAAGATCACTTCTTTCGTATATAAATATTTAAATTGCTTATATATATCTTGCTTCCTGCTTATCTTGTTTACTTGTTTTAGTCATGCACTGAGGTCATGCTATGCTGCGGAACCGTCATGTAGAATTTTAGTCGGATGAATCAAACCCGGTACTTCCTTATTTTAAACCTGGCACTTATTTTATTGGTCTCTTTCACCGAACCGCTATATTACAGCCAGGCAAACACTCCCACACCAATTGTCAAGCGGTGGAGGGAAACAAACACAGGTACAAAAACACAACAGGCACACACACACACACACACACACACACACACACACACACACACACAGATATATATATATAT
>NC_068981.1:140767056-140770192 GCF_001194135.2 Octopus bimaculoides | reverse complement strand
ATATATATATATATATATATATATATATAAACAGACATCCAGAGTCTAATGCAAATAAAGCAGTTAATCCAAATCTAGGGCCCGATTTTTCTTTTTAAAATAAGTATTCTTAAAACAATTTATTGCAAATGATTTTAATTCTTCTGCACAACACTGAATCTAGCAAATCATAAGGATTGAGATTTATGTGTTTTAAGAGAGAATATCCTCGAGCATAATGAAAAGAGCTCTTCTATATAAACAACACTATTATAAATCATGTTCCTCGAGAAATAATAACGTACATTTTGTTCTTAATCTTTCAGCTCTTAATTGTTTGTATCTTAGAATAGAATAATATTTCTCCAATGCATTGTGTCACAGCAAATTACAGTTTGCTGCCAGGATGTGTATTTCAATCCATCTTCATGATTAAATTCTTTCTAGTGACTTGAACTAAATCAATAATGTTTGCGGCATGTAAACAAGTATCACTTCAAGTTTGCAAAGAAAATCAAACATTTGTCGATTTAAATAAATAATTTGCAAATGTATTTACCGAATCGGATAAAACATGAGCTTTTCACTTTTTACCCTTGGGATTTTATTGAAAATACATAGAGGACACATGATGATACGGTCGTGGTTTCAATTGCTGGACCTGCCCTTGCGGAAGACACCTCATTTCCGTAGAAGCAATCTGCTGCTCAATTCTACTCATGCCACCCACCTACTGGCGCAGTCCTATCTATCCACCCTGTCCTTCTCTTTATTTCTCTCTTAACCCCCACCTCTATCTCTCTCTCCAAGTGTTTCACCCTGGCTCAATTTTCTATAAACGCTCGCAAGTTCGTAGACATTGAAACCAATTATCAAAACATAGTTTGTGTCTCCAAAACATAATTGACTGCGAGTGTCAGCTGGCTATTGTTTAATTAGTTTTATTCGGCAAGAGTATAAAAGCCACTGATTTTAAATAAATTTCGAAGTATGAACCGTAGTGTAATATCACTAGTAATAAATAATGAGCATGGTGAGTCTGATGTCAGATGGTTTCAGTTTTTGTCAACAAATGAAGGTGAAAATTGATATATAGAAATCATTATACTAAACTTCATGTAATTTAATAAGATTGAATACATACCATATGATGGCTCATATATTTGATTATCTTATTTTTGTATATTTGAAAATTCATAATATTGAACACCATGGTTATTATTTTAACATATTCAATACATTAAAAAAAAACCTGGCAGAAAGTATGAAAGAGACATAAAACATGGATAAACGTAATTGACATTTAATATATGAATGATACTATTCAAGCACTAAGAGTAAAAGTAATGAAGATTATTTATCATAAATATCCTGAATTATGCTAAACATAGACATTCCCACACACATACATTCATATTAGGCATTAAAATGCATGCGATCTTGACATTCCCTGAAAACATAAACGACAAAATTGATATCCACAGACTTCATGTCAAATATATAAAGTGCTGAAAAATGAAGGAGGCATCAAACTACATGTCAACTGTTCACTTCTCAAAGAAGACTCATTTACTGATGACCATTCGCATGGTCAGAGAACGGCAGTTCTCGCATATCTCAATACAGATTTTTAAAGAAAAGTACTCTACATACAACAAAACATATGCATGGTTGTATTTTTGAAAACTACAAAAGACTGACAATATTAACATCAAGTATTTGTAGCTTCTGGATTCGTGACACCTACATAGGCTACATACAGAGTGAGGACTATGCTTTTGCAATCCCTTCAAAGGAGATAGTTATAAATTACATCCTGAGCGAAACAGCACAACGTGTTTGTTAATGAATGACAATACAGTTATCTTCTATTTTACACATCCTAATAATCAAAGTGTAATTCGACCCCTTACAAAATAATTTAGCCATATTCAACGGAGCCTAAAAAAACACTACTGTAGAACTTGTTACGTTTCCACCAACATCTCATTATTTTTTAACACGAAATATGAATAACACTTATTTTTATGTTCACCGGTAGCCTGGTATTTGTATCGGCAAACATATTTCGCATCATTTCAGCTATCTTTAAACATTCATATTCATAACATTTCTTTACGAAACGTTACAGGAATTTTACTGGCTTGCGACAATTCTTCAAATACATTCTGGAACAAATCCCTTTCCATTTGTGTCTTACTAATACTATAGATTAATTATAAGTCTTCTAACCTGATTTCCTGCTTAACTTCATTCGTATGCAAGTATTCATTCGAACAGCAATATCGATTTTTTAACCTCTTCCTCTTTCGATTTACATCTATAAATAAATATTCCAGTTCCAATTTTTCGCTGTCTTACTGATAATACTCTCCTAATAATAATTTTAGAATGGTTGTTATAAATAACACCAACGTCCTGTTTAAAGATTGCACAGCAAGCAATAAGATAATGACTTCCTGTGAAGTAAGTATATCACTGAGATGTAAAATTGATAATGATGTTTGACTGAAAATATCTGAACCAGTTTTTAAAATAATTGTTTTTCGTATCGACATAGAGATTCCTAGCTGATCGTGTTGAGTCTAATAACGTATCTAATAACAATTCAAACTTTATTCCTTCAACCATTGACACGACGTGGAAGTTTTGAACTTTTAGCGGGGAAGTAAAACATACTGCCATCTTTTCCTTAGGTGTTCTTACACGTTAAATTTTACGTAAATATTCGCGCCAGACCCCTGATTTCTTATTTATCAACACATATTCTGCAAATATTCAGTGATGATAACTATATATCTGAAATCTACATTTTTTTTTCATTCTCTCACTCTGTTTATTTTCCCTTATTCCTATCCATTGAAGAGCGTAGGCTTGAAACGTAAAAGACTTTCTCAATTTCCCGAGAGTCAAACTAATACATTTGCTTGTTGTTCATGCAGCGGTTTTCGTCTGCTGTTTTTCGATATATATGAATGTATATGTGTGTGTGTGTTGGGATATATACTTATACATACATATATATATATATATATATATATATATACTCATATACATACTCATATATATGTATATATATATATTTATATGCATATATATGTATAAATATATGCAAACACACATACACACGCATCTATATCTATCTATCTATATATAT
>NC_068981.1:140758635-140766715 GCF_001194135.2 Octopus bimaculoides | reverse complement strand
TATATATACACATATATATATATGTGTGTGTGTGCGTGTGTGCGTGTGTGCGTGTGTGCGCGTATGTGTGCGTGCGTGTGTGTAGATGAGTGACTAGTAGTCTATGCTGGCATGTGCGTGTGGTGCATGTTAAGTATAAATATTCTGTTAAACCGCACTACTTTTAACCAATTAAATATAACTCCAATATACTCCAAAAGATTTGTTGTACATCTTAAATTTTCATATTACGGTTCTTGTTTTTTTTTTGTATTTTTTGTGCATTTCTTGTTTCTCGTAGTAACTCTGCATTACTTTTCCTTCGTGAAAACTGCTCAAAATGTTGTTTGGCAATATGTTATGAGTGAAAATTCAAAGAAGATGATGGGAACATGTGCAATAGTTTAAACATTTTCACAATTAGTGAAGTCATATCAAATCAGTAGAAGAAAGTTCATATCAAAATATTGTCCCATCTGTATTAAACGTATGCCGCCGAGATGTTAGAAAAAAGTGCGCACGTATTGTAAGTATATATGTATTTATGTATGTATATATATGTATATAATTATATGTGTGTATATATATGTTTATATGTGCGTATGTGTGTGTGTGTATTTTGTATTGGACGAAATATTAGCTTGTTTGCAGTCAGCACAGTACTGGTATTGTTTTTACTTAGACATTGGCTTAGAACACGAATATGGGGTTTTTCCACGCTTAAAAGAAGAATCTTTTTTAGTTGTATCGACCTTCATGAATTCCTGAGTAACGACTGACTTCCAATAAAATTTGGTTGACAATTGTGTAAGTTCGCTGCCTCTGCAGAGACAAAATACTTTTCACGGAAAACTACCAAGGGTGTATGGGGTTGCAAACTCATGTAGAAAAATTTTAAGAGAGTACCAATGAAGCAACCATAACACACACACCTAATCTTTACATAGGCGTGAAGTATGTTAGGCCCAACATGACGGAAGAGATGTTAACGGCCATAAAATGTTTACTGACCTACTAACGGGGTACTGTTATATCATTTACTGGGGAAGTATTCAAAATGAATTGTTACCACTGAGCAAGATCTCATAATGCAGCGATGCAGATTGTATTCTGGGAAAGGGGTGTAATGATTGAAACGTTCAATAGTAGCATAGCGTGAAATCCAGACGGGAAACACCTCTTAGTGTCAGTAGAAGAGCTATTGCTGTTTTTTAGTGCCACATAGAAAAGCTACACTCCTCGCCAGGTGGCGAGGATTATCAGTGATTTGCTCGCGATTTCCGACCAACGAATCGGACCATAATATGGCTCAGGGGCTCACAGCTTTTTCAATCTGTGTGATTTCATGAGTTCCTCATGGCTAAGGCTACTTTCACTAAAGGTGAACAGAGGTAAAGTGTCTTCTGTTAGATGTAATGAATCCCTTATTTACGCAATACAGTACATCCAAACCATCGTTACTTGACAAGAAACATCACTTGCGCTTTGGCTTCTTAAAGAGGTGGAAAAAATTGGTAAAAGCCGAGAAATTTATATTTCACCCGGTTTTCAAATGTGTTACTAAAATTTGATAATTTTATGTGTATCGTTTCGCGTTCAGATATCTTACCAAAAATGTTGGCATTTGGAAATTCAAATACCATAGATGATTAATTGACGTATGGTGGAAGACAGAAAATATATTTATAGAAATTGACCCAGTATAGATTAAAGGATATATATATAACATGGACAAATATTTAAATTTCGCATGCATATAATTTTAGAAGGACTTGTGTACTCATGAAATTGTAGTGTATGCTTGAACTATTCGCTTTTGCATAACAGGAGCTAGTATTTAATTTTGGTCAATATTTCCTTTTAACTAATCTTGCAAGAATATTGTTATGAACCTTACATTCAATGGATTACGACTCCATGTGTTTCAACATTTATTCAATAATCTATTTCCGGCATTATCACTTGTATTGATATGTTTCTTTAATGGCAGCGATAATCACCGTTGTATGCAAACACAGTTTATACTTCTCTACGTGACACATGAAATATGTTTGTGATGTTTCTATTATTAAGCCATTTCACCGATATACCGTTTATTTATTAAGAATGATCTTTCTCTTTAACCTCTGTAGGTCTTTTTTTGATTGTGGAACACTGAATAGATTCGTTGAAGTTCTTTTTATTATTTCACCCGACGCGTTAGTGTGGACAACAAATAACGTTCGAGTATATTGTATTAATTTATTGAGCCCAAAAGCAAAATACAAAATACGCAGTAATGTTACTCACCTAAATAAAGTTAGGATTCATTTTACGAAGAAGTACATCTTGATCAAATACTAAACTAGCTACCGGCATTAAATATCAACTGTAGCTCCTGTATTGGTATGTACCTATCAATATATTGATGTGTATTCATGTGTCGATAGCAACTGCAACATTTACTGGAAAGATATATGTGGCATATATTCTCATTTTGTTATAGTTTTCACTTTTATTATCAGTAAGAGTATTTACATTCCTTTCAGATACGTCGTAACTATCGAAAGAGACAAATAGAAATTCCTTGGTATTTGTGATTCGTAATTTAGAATAAGTCGAAATATACGCTCATAACTCTTTCTAGAAAGAGATAAGTATGTGATAAACAAATATTTAGCAGCTTTATCTGTTTTCATAAATTCACTTGTATTATTTATAAGAAAGTGTATGTTAGAAAGCAAGATAGAAACACACTAAACAAATAACAATACCCGAAATATTTTCGTGACCGTAATCAAGTATGAACTAATGTCAGCAAAACAGTAAAATGGCCTATGTGGTTTGAGTAAATGCTATATAACAACGAATAAGAATATCTCTTAGTAACAAGAGCAAACTTCATTTCAATGCTTATTGAATTGATCTTAGTAACAAGAATATATTATTTTGCATGAAAGGAATGTATTTGCTACTTGGTGCTTAGTAGTATGCCTTTCACTGAACAAGTTTATGCTATATGACTGATTTCCGAATGCTAAGTTTTTTCATTATCTACTGAGAAAGTGAAAAAGAAAATAATAAAATATGATCGACAATATGGGTGAGAAGACGAAAGATGTGAGAAAATAAGCTTGAAATACACTCTTAATATCAGTTTAGCCAAAGTTTGCGCAATGTCAAATGTCGCTACAAGCTAAATTAATTTCCTGCGTTGAAATGATAATCGAGTTTTCTTTTCCTTCATGTCGGAAGAAGTGTATTATTATTACATTTTTGCTTTTTACTTTATTTTCACTACAGGGACGATTAGTAGAATGTATAGTGAAGCAACACGGATAAAATATACCATTATAAGGGGGGGGGGGTGTATGTGTGTGTGTATGTGTGTGTGTGTGCGTTCATGTGTTGTGTGTGTGCCTTTGTTGTGTATGTATGTATATGTGTGTGTGTGTGTGTGTATGCGTGTGTGTCTCTGTGTGTGTCTGTGTGTCTGTGTGTCTGTGTGTGTGTGTCTGTGTCTGTGTGTGTGAGTGGGTATGTATTTATGTATATTATGTATATTTCATCAGTTTGAAATGAATAAATTTTGAAAGCAGAAGTAACAAATACAGATGTTTATAAAAGAAATACGCAGTACGTCTACTTGATTGTGTATTAAGATATGTAAGTATGTGTATGTATGAGAGTGTAACTCTTTATGTCTGTCTATATCATATCTAACGTGAATTATGCCAAAGACGCACACATGACACAATATTCAATTTCTGCTATACTGTGATAAAATTATGTTCTACTATAACATATCAAAATATTCCAACGTATATATACAATTGCTAATGGATAATACTCCAACACATTATAAGAATTTATATACAGTATGTTATATCAAATTACTTTAAAAGCAGGTTGAAATTCTGCATGTGTGTATGGGTGTAGGATCAAATGCATAGTAACTAAAGGAAAAATATTTGCAAATATCTAGTCGGTGTGAGTTCAATCACTGTGTCAGTGAATTTATTTATACGCTGGTTCAAGTTAAAGAGGAAAACTATTTCCAAAATACGAAAATATGTAATGGAAGAATATCACTGGAATGGACTGCAGCATGTGAGTCATTAACCTCTGTAGATTGATTAAAATGTTTCTGTCTAAACTGTAAGAGTCACATGGTGCCTAAGAGCTTACTCGCCAATTGTACATTGTCATGTTAGACAAATTTCGTTTTTTCGCTCCTTCACGTCAATGTTATATCAAACTTATAAAATTTTGATTTCGTTATTTATCTTCCTCCCTGCATAAAACACAGTGTACTGTTTGATCTCCTACTAAACTTAGCGGTTGCCTAATCAAGTTTTAATTTTGAATATGGCAATGTTACGTGACGGATTATATCAGCTATCACACAGCATATTCCCTTCTTATAATTACTATGATCATTGCAAATATTGTCAATAGATTTATCCAGCATTTACTGTCCCACAATAAAATTTCTATTTCCGAGATGTGGCAATATTTTAAACATTTCATTTGTCTATTTTTTAAAATATTTTCAATCGACATGAGGGACACTTTTAACTGCATTGTTTTCGTTTTTTTCTTTATTTTGGGGGTACTCGAGTCAGTTTGCATGCCGTGTTGTGTAATGCTATTATTTCTATGCTGTGTAGATTTGGAAATTCTCGGATATTTTCATGCATTTATCTAAATTGTTTCGAGTCACACAGAAGGCATTTGCCTTTATGGAATTTTTTTCGCTTTCACGATATATATTAGCTGAATATATTTGCAAATACTTGCGGTTGAAATTTTTTCGTGTATTTTCGTAATGTATTATCATATATTGGATGTGTTACTTTGATTAAACAACATATTTGGTTCGTGGACGATGATACATGCTGAAATTCAGTTATGAATCTTGCCTGTATATACTAATGTGCCTCAGTGTGTAACCATTTTCTCGGACATTGCTAGACGTCTAGTTATACCATCATTCTTCCTTGGGTATTTCATCTGTCTCTGCCATTTTTGATCAGTTGTTTCTTTACATCTTCCACATATCACATACAGTTTTTGTTTTAATCTTTATGAATTTAGTAGTTTCTTACGAAAATGAGCTGATCCTTTTGTCGTAGTCACGAACTTGATGCTTTCGCTTTTCACCTTGTAATTCTATGAAGTGCCATGCGTTTCATCTACTTCTGCTTGGTATACGCTTTTCATAATATTTTTCCAACAAATTCTAACCGGAACGTTTAGTAATTATATTTAATATGTTATGATTGGATTGTAAATGTCTGATTGTTTGTGACGGTATTTCTTTTTGTATTATATGTTTATTATATCCTATATTTCTCCCTGTTTCCGTAGGAAATATAACCCATAGGTTACCTTATTTTTAAGCTAAGCAAACAATTTTTCTTTTTGGAGAATAAATTCTTCATAACGTTACTACTCACGATTCTGTATGGCAAACAACCACATCCAAATTTTCAAACAAGTCTAATCTTCTTTGGTCGGATTTTGACTTGTGTGCTCTAAATACTCACTTATTTTTCTTGTTTGTTTATGTACCGCTGAGAATTCAATTATCTACCAGTTAGGAAGATTGTAATTATATATTATTACTGAAACAGCTAAAATATTGATGTTTGTTACTGTATGTTTGGCATCTACCTTGGTTTTAAGCAATACTGTAATGTATATATCCCATTACGTCTTAACCTTTTCATTAATGTCTGTTTTCTTCTGTCTACTTCATTAATTCATAGGTATACGTGTGTCTGTGTTTGGTTCAATTATCATATTTATATTATCTTTTCTAAAATAGTATTTAATTATTTTCTAATTTGTTTTCTGGTTTTTTTTTTCGTTACATTTCCTCTCTTACATTTTGCATTGACGAATTTTTCTACACCTATTGTCATCACATGTTCTGTAGTGAACACGTAGAATGTGTTACAAGACAGTTGTCATTTTTTCATACCATTTGCTCTCATCAATATAACAGAAGCCATCGTTTGTTATCCTGTAGCACTAGTATTGGTAGTCAGCATTGTGTTAACGATTTTTGCGACAACAAGTAATTATTAGTTTGTGAGAGAACTCATGAAACTTTTATCTTTTATTAGGGATACCTTTTCCTTTAATAGTTGTCTCGTTTGTTTGAAGCGTGAAGTGGCTTTTGAATTTCTCTAAGGCAAGTCTGATCTGCGTATGGGATATTAGTAATAAAAATCATGACTAATTTACTGCAGTCCTATGTGTGGAAAAACTGAAGAAATACATCTCTTTTACTCTTTTATTTGTTTCAGTCATTTGACTGCGGCTATTCTGGAGCATCAAGTATCAAACATAAAATATAAAATAAATATCCTTAGCTACCGCTGTTGATGAGTTAAGTAAGTTTTACGCAGATATAAACATTTGATACTACCTCTTTCCTATTTTGATACTGCTCGTTTCTTCCACGAAACATTTAGCCATGAAAAAATAAATTAACACTGAGGAGTGACTGCACAAAGATTGTTAGTTTCTAGCCTGGGAATGGAGAACACAATATGATTTAGGAAAAGAGAGTTGAAAAACTAGAAGTATCTGATTAATGTGGGTTCGAGGACGCAAAGTTATTTAGTAGGGACCAGCAGTATTAGAGACTGAAAAGTATAAGGTTGACTGAGAAGGTATTGCAACAAAGAGTTACTGTTTCCAATCAACAGAACAGTTTGATATATTTTTTTGTATTTTAGCTGTGCTTTAGGCTGTAGTAGTGTGGACACATGCCGCAGTTATCGTGTTATTACTTCTTTCCAGGCACTTAGAGAAAGTGCATTTGATTATAACATAATTATTTTCCACCTAATTTTTGTGCGATTTAAGCATACAATTTATAGGAAAATGTAATTCGGCTTTTTCAGCATAGGACATATTACCTTTTTGTTTCTATTGTTTACAATTCTTAGTTTGCTATGATAATGTCAAAATATAATGATATTTTGTATAACATAAACAAGGGGAGAATATAGAATAATCTATTTGTTTTCTAATATATGAAATATAATTTCTTGTATTATATGGTATAATAATACAAAATGTTATATTAAAGCTAGGAAATGTAACATATTTTTGCATTTCCTAGTTTGTTTCTTTGTGAAATTTTTTCTTGTTTGTATTACAGTTTATTCTTATATCCGCACTTTCCTAGCAGAATTAGGATTAATATATATACATTAGATATTTTCCCATAAATTTGAATTTTGGTGGAAATATTTTCATGTTTATAGATAAATATTTTAAAAGATGATGGGTTTTTTTATGCTACCAGTTATCAGCTTTAACAGGGTATGTAAAATGTTTCTCAGAAAATAATTTATTGTTGATATTCTTTAGTCTCAATTCTTTTAAGGTATATAATACTACCTCATGTATCTTACCATACATGACGGCCGAAATTAATTTGTCGGAGATTAAGCCGATAGAAATAGTAGATCGAATGTCCACTTTTGTGTAGCTGCGCATATCTCAATTTAGTAATGCTTATGTTACATTCGTGAAAGGAAATTGAGTCTTGGCGTTATATCAACATTTTTAATCTACCTTTCTTTTCAGACATATTTATAACATCTACCTTTATTTCTGTGCTTGTACAAGAGGCGCAAGTATATTATTGGACATATTTTGGCTCAATATTAAGATTGCAATTGACATAGGATATAGCGTTTCAATTGCCAAAGAAGACAAAAGTGATTCTACAATGCATTATTTTATGTATTGCTCTCTATTTGGGATTTGTTCCACTAATACTATGCCATTATGCAACATTTATAAATGGTTGTTAATCATTCAACTATAAGTGGATTAAAATTGATTGGTTGCTGTTGCTCGCAAAACCCTTTGTCTAATCCTACCTGTGTAAGCCTATGATCAGAGTAAACCAACTATGAAAATGCTTACCTTTCAGGTGCCAGTGACCCATCAACTCATCTCATACGTTTGGACAAGAGAATGGAGTGAAATTTCAATGATTTCATTATTTCAAGGAAGCTAAACTACCTCATAAACATCTCTTGCAGATAAATGTATTGGTGGCGATGATGGTGACGGTGATGATGATGAAGATGAT
>NC_068981.1:140755406-140758625 GCF_001194135.2 Octopus bimaculoides | reverse complement strand
CGATGGCGATGACGATGATGATGACGATGATGTTGATGATGATGATAATGATGATGATGATGATGATGATGATGATGATGATGATGATGACGACGATGATGATGATGATAATGATGATGATGATGATGATGAAGCGTGATTGCATAAATCTTTAATTGAAATATTGCACTTATCCTCACAATATTCCTTTTTGTCAGCCATACTCTAATCCAGAATACATAAACCTCATGTGTAATTTTGAAAGAAAGGTTTAGAAGGAGGTTTGTTTGCTATAACCAATATGTTGAGTAAGCACACGAGGAATCTAATAGTTGTTTGTCTATATAAAATATTTAATAGAATTTCCTGTGAAAGCATCACTGCCAAAACATCTAAATAGCTATTTTTATCTAACAGGAAGTATGTGTTGATAGAACATCAAAACAACGGCATGTAGGTATATTTGAAAGTTAATCCAAGCTCGCATTGTCAAGCAAATATTTGTCGATGACATTAAGGAACCCTACCCGAAAGAAATATATTTCGTCAGTAATACGAGAGTATTTGCAGGTGCAATGAATTGGGAACGAGATGGGGTGATCATAGTAGTCTGTTGTTGAAGCAACGTCTATAGCAGTTGTATGAATTAAATCTGCTATTCTACTCACGTATACTTACATCACACATGCACCACACATATACATACATACATACATACATACGTACACACATATATATATATATATATATATATATATATATATATTTGAAGGTTTGGAGGTGATGTACAGAAATTATATAGAAAAAAAATTAAGGTACTCAGAAACCTGGATGTTTGTACATTTACAGATTTTTATTAATGTCACATATTAAATGAAGCGCTTTTCACATAGTCGTGTATATATATATATATACTCAACCATACCTATTCACATATACATGTATGTTCGCACATGTGTGTACTTAATGTATATGCATATAAATACATATATAAACACACACACACTTATATACATATATATACATATATGCATGAATATATACATAGATATATTCACACACAATCACATACACATACACATACACACAATCACATACACATACACATACACACACTCACACCCAGGCACACACATGCGTGTGCACCTTCGCGACTTCGCACCTTTTAAAAATTATTCAATAGAGACACTTATGGCATGCTTAGACTCTTCAATGTGGCTTGTGAGAAGCCAAATATAGAATCCTATTGTGCCAGTACTACCATTGTTTTATGCATCTCAATAGACTGAGCATGGTTGATGTGAATGTGTGTGTGTGTGTCTCTGTGTGTGTGTGTGTGTGTGTGTGGGTGGGTGTACGTGTGTGTGTGTCACCAAATATCTACCTAAGATTTAGATGTTCGTACCTACTAGGTATTTAGCAGAAAAACTACAAAAGCTGAGAATGTGCATCAATGCAGGAGTGCAGTTTTAAAGTTTCATATTAGATACCCTACTTGTCCTCAGATACAAGTGGTTTCCGATTTACTATCGTCCATTTTCCTGGAATCTCAGTTAAATACCTATGAATAATAGCAAAATCACATAACACTAATGTCATGTCATTAAAACGAGGATTCAATCGAAAATTAAATGGATTTCCCCTTAGAATGTGTGTGTATATTATATATATATATGTGTGTGTGTGTGTGTGTGTGTGTGTGCGTGTGTGTGTGTGTGTGTGCATTTGTGCAATTTCTTGAGAGTTAGAGCTACGAACGACAAACAACGCCAGGGTGAACGAACAGGGTAAATAATCAACAAAGACAAACATTAAGGGCTGTTAGGCCAAGAGACGCTGTAATAAGTAACGCCTGGGAGAAATTTTGAAAGGATATAGAATAAATACCAGTGGAGAAAATAATAGAAAAGAAGGGTGAGAGAGAAAACATGTCGGGAGGTGAGAAGAAATGACGTCTAGTTAAGTACGCGTCGCGTCCAGAAGAAACAGAGGTGAGAAAAAATGGCATGTAGTCACGTTGGAACAAAAAGGTAGAGGAGAAGGGAAACAAGAGAGAGGGTGACGGAAAGAAACAAAGGGAGTGAGGAGTAGGGAGAATAACGAACTATAGTAAGGGGTGGGACAAAGATAGACAGGGGACAGTAAAGGAGCGGGAGAAACGGAAAATAAAGAGGATTGTTGAGCGGTAGAGAGAAAGAAAGAAAGAAACAAACAAACAAACAAACACGCAAACAAACAAACAAACACGCAAACAAACAAACAAAAACTATTCGCCGGGAGCTGCACAAAGCCGGATTTCACGAGAGGACTGCTATCAGAAAACCACTACTTACAAAAACAAACGTTGCAAAGCGTTTAGACTGCAGTAAAAACCTACAGAATTGGTCCCTAGAGCAGTGTAAGCATGTTATTTTCTCGGACGAGACATTCTTTACCTTATTTCCGCTCACCGGCTGAGTATACGTGTGGAGACAGCCAAAAGAAGTATTTGACCCAGACTGCCTTCTTCTAACTGTTAAACATGGAGGAGGGTCTCTGATTATCTGGGGTGGGGGTGGGGGGCTATATCTTGGAAATCTGCCGGCCCATTGGTTTCCCTTCATGGCAGAATTAATGCTCAAGACAATTTTATGTGATCAAATTCACATAGCTAAAGTTGTTACTGAATGACACGAGGAACATTCTTGTGATGTTAGCCACCCCAGTCTCCAGATCTCAATATGATTGAACATTTATGTGCATTTTAGAAAAAACAAGTAAGGAGTCGATATCCTCCACCATCATCACTACAATAACTAGAGACTATTTTAGATGAAGAATGGACAAAAATCCCTTTGGATACAATTCAGACTTTATACGAGTCCATACCTCGTAGAATTCAAGTTATAATTACTGCCAAAGGTGGTTCTACCACATATTATATACACACGTTCTTCTGCAGCAACACACATTTGATAAACTCAGTGGCTATTTCTAAATCCGGGCCACAACAGACAGACAGGATTCTACTGAACCAGAGATTTTGAATTTACGGAGACTATATTTACATATCGCCTGAGGTAATTCAACTAGATCTAGTAATGCAGGAAAACGGTTGCATAATTAATTACCTGCACGCCTGGAGAACTATGTTGCGTGAAAACACTTGTAGTGATTGAAAATAAATATTTAACCGTACTCCTAGTTGATTCCAATTTTTTCAATCATATATATATATATATATATATATATATATATATA
>NC_068981.1:140754487-140755221 GCF_001194135.2 Octopus bimaculoides | reverse complement strand
CCCTAAAACTATATATATTTTATATATACTTTATCTATAAGGCTCAATTTAATTTTTTATAAATTGATTTTAATTGAGTTTTTTACCTGTAATTTTGGATTTTGTCCCTAATAATATTATTATATATATATATATATATATATATATGAATGTGTGGGTGTGTGTCTCTGTGTCTGTATGTGCGTGAGTGCGTGCGTGTGTATGTGTGTTTGTGTACGTATTTGCATCTGTGTAATTTATCCAGGGAATTTTTTTACAATTTATATAACATCTAAATACGCTCATTATGTAATATGTACCAAACCTTTGCTATTATTCAACTGTAACGTGTAACCATAATTTTATCGAACGTACAGAAATGCCTGTGATGATAAATTTGTATTAAATTTATTAGTAGCAAACATTAGTTTAGTCGTTGCTGCAAGACTAATTTAATTTTATTTCACTATTTATTCTACTGCTGAAAACAGCAATGGAAAAAAATATCGATTATAAAATATGGCTATTCTGTATCATAACATGCATTAAGTGCATTAGGGAGCAAGGAATTCGTTATATTTATTCAGTGATGATCCGACATATACTTGTATTTCTGCTCATGCATGAAATTCTGTGTGTGTACGCGCGTGTGTGTGTGGGGGAGAGAGAGAGAGTGAGTGGATATGTGTGTGTGTGAGAAAGAGAGAGAGAGTGAGTAGGTGTGTGTGTGTGTGTGTGTGTGTGTGTGTGTGTGT
>NC_068981.1:140750164-140754477 GCF_001194135.2 Octopus bimaculoides | reverse complement strand
GTGTGTGTGTGTGTGTGTGTGTGTGTGTGTGTGCGTGTGTGTGTGTGCAACAATTGCTTCCATTATATAGAAGGCATATCAATAAAATATTTTCTGTCTGATTGGCTCCGACAATCTTCGAAGTTACGGCTTATAATATTCATTCTATGCATGCAGTCGTTGAGATATTTATTTTTTTCACTTATTTACTCAACACATCTCTCAGTTATTCAAACACATCAGCAGATTAACCGTGAACATTTCTTATTAAAAGCGTCTAAATCATTCTCAACACATCAGAAAATTAATCCGATCTTTTGCCGTATTAATTTACCTTAGCATACAAATTTCAACTTCCACACCAAATTCATATATCGTCCAAATATTTACTATGCTTCTCCCATTCAATCATTTATATTCATGCTACGAATTTTTGCAATTATAAACAATGTTGCTCCTATAAATAGATTTTTACTGTGCTCCCTAGAATACTACTTTAGTATTCAGTCTTTTTATTAAGCACTTTAGGTCTATACCCTATTCAAACTAATTGAAGTAGCACTAATTAGCTGGTGATTTCCTTTATTTAAGTTTATTCGCATCATGCAATTTTACTTTAAATTACTTCTTTACATAACTAGCATCATTGCACTTTTCCTATTATTTGTTTATCGATTTATTTTGATTTCCTATCAGCTTTTCCAATTTAATTATTTCCCACTACAAGATTCTTCTCATGTTATTTTTACGTTCATTACGTTTAGAAATATTTTGTTAAACTCATATGGTTAGAGATATACATAAATAAACACTCCCACACGCACACACACACATACACACACACATATATATATAACTTGTATCTTCTATTTTTATGAGTTTCAAACAGAGGCTGAGGCCATGCTGGTGCGCCGACTTTACTGCGTCCGGTGATTTTCCCAGTATTGCTTCTGGTGAAGTAGAGAGTTGAACGTTGCCGCTCTTCTTTGTGCCTCCTGCCGCTACGTAGGTTCATCCGGAATCGCAGATGAAAACTGTCTAGAAATTTTTTGAAGACTTCCATGTGTACAGCTTGCAGATCCCGGAAGTTCTATGGTAGGACTTTAAAAAGTTGAGGTCTCTTGAATTCCAAACTATTACAATATTGGGTTCGTGTCCTCTATGGAGAATATGGGAATTTTGGTACTCTGCATTGCCGTCCAGTTGTAGATTTCAATTCCGAAATTTGGAGCCAGACTCTCCATTACTTTCTACATGTAGAACACTGTATATCGCTCTCCAGGGAGTAGAGTCGCAGTTCTCTCATGGAGTGGAGTCGCAGTTCCCTCAATCCCTACCAGTAGCCCATGTGTTTTACTGAGTTTATATTCTTTGTGAAGTGGCATAGCATCGCTTCTAGTTCCACTATTAGGTTTGCACTCTGTGGCGAGCACAGTTGGGGACAGTAGTCAAGACGACTGAGATATATAAATATAAATAATATATATATATATATATATAATAATATTAGGGACAGAATCCAAAATTACAGGTAAAAAACTCAATTAAAATCAATTTATAAAAAATTAAAATTAAATTTGTGATAGTGGATTTTCATCGATGAGTTCTTGAAAATTGGTTATTTTCCCTAAAACTATATATATATATATATACAGACATACAGATACCCATACACACATGTATACATACGCATACATATATATACGTATATATATGCACACATATGTATATAAAAATGCATATATATACACACACACACATATACACTCACACACACATATTCTTTTATTCTTTTAATTGGTTGGAACGCTCTTTCCACTTGTGTCGTTGACATGACTTCAATCTTCCCGGCTGATATCGAGTATGTTCTATAAGTTACAGTTTTCTCGTTCTTCACCTTTAACACTTCTTTGCGGGGGGAATATTTTCACGTCGTTCCCCTTTCTTTCAAGCATTTCCTTGAACCTGCTCAGCTCTGCCTGGTTTACTTCTTAAATTCCTTCTTCTCTCGCCGCCGCTGGATAATTCTTCTTTTCTATATCCTTATCAATTTTCTTTAAGTAATTGACCAATTCCTCCGACGACGACATATACTCCGAGGAGGGGCAGCCTTCAAAACTCGAAACAGAACAACTCACGCCTTCACAACGTGTTATTCGACGTCCCTCTATCACAAGAGGAAAAACGTCGCACAGCCAAAAAAAAAAAAACACCTGTCTGTCTCGTACAAAATCAAAAAAACAGATGAACTCTGGATATACGGAAGTAAGCTACGCCTGCGCCTATAAACATATGAGATGGAGCATGCTCGACATGTTCTCTACATCGAAACATCGAAATTATCCTTTTCTCATATACTTATTTCAGTCATTAGACTACGACCATGCTGGGGCACCGCCTTGAATATTTTAGTCGAAAGAATCGTCCGCTGTATGCATTTTCTCATGCCTGCTAAATCATATTGATCTCATTTTCTCACTCTCTAAATTCCAAGGACTAAAAGATCAACACCGGTGGTCAAGCAGAAATGTGGGGCACACACAGATGGAATGACACACACGGACACCCACACAGCCACACATCGACACACCAACGACACACCCATACGCACGAGTGTATGGATTTTATGACGTTTATAATAATAAAACCACGAGAACCAGAAATTAAATTAAAAGCGGGAGCTTGAGGTGGCCCTTCTGACCCGTTAGCGAATCAAAATGGTATTCGGTAAGTTCTCTTGAAGAACTATATCTCGCACGGAACTTAAGAACTTCCAACGCCTGCATAACTTCCAGGAATTAAATTCTTTCTTTATTTGAGCATTTTAAACTTAACTTGTTCTCAAGTAGCATCAATGGCGCACCCTTTGTCACAAGCTTTCACTTTTAAGCCGAAGCTCCAATTCATTTGTTAACTCTGTTTGCCTAAGAAATTATGTGTATGTGAGGTGAAACTTTTGTAACATTCCTAAGATACTTCACAGTGTTGAACAAGCTTGTTATATTTGTTCAATCTAGAATTGCCTTAAACTGACGTCTCCATAAATGTATATAAAAACTTATATTTAACCCTCTTATGAATATCAGAAAATAGCTTACACGATATTGGAACTCAAAACTACCCAGAATATTCATACAATAATTTCACAAAGATTGCTCCAGTATTACGCTAGAAGAATTCTGAATATTGAATCATGTTCCAAAGTTTATGATTAATTAATATCTCATCCCAATTTCACCTTGTTATCAATCATTCGACTTATTTGTTCAATCTAATTTACCATAACAGCCGCGTGAGCGTGATTATATCAGCTATTAATAAACTGTTAGTACTTTCTATTGATTTCAAAATTTGATGGAGAAGAAGTGTCTCTGGTACAATACAATGCGATGATTGTACGTAATTTCCATAATTAAAGTCAATATTAAAGTTCAGAACGGAGAGAATTGCTGGAATTATCGGTATTGGAAGCTGTAGAAATTCTTTTGGATATGCCAGGTGAATTAGAAAGTTAACAGGTAATTTGTCAGAGTTGCTTATAAAAGGAAAGGTTGGTGAGAGATGTGGTTGACATGCTTTTAATAGGGAAGTGCAGTACGGAATACATAACGGTTCTTTGTTCAGTATATGGCATATAGTCCAACTTAGTCGACGCAAACGGAGCAGGAAATATAATTGAAATTTTATCGTAGGCTAATCAAATTTTTCATTTTGTACGCAATGAAGTTGTCTTCTTTTCCATAACATTTCTTCATGTTGTTTCATACATTTGGACTCAGCAATATTAACTCACAACAGTCAGGACTTTTTTTGGACAGTTGATGTCTCCTCCTAAGGAGTCATATTTAGACAGTCCCAGCTGTGAAATGACGCTTGTTGAGTTCCTCGTAAGTATTCCAGACACTCTCTTTCCACATATCCCACATTTCAACATTGAATAACTCCTGATTCCATTGCACCCCACACCTAAAGTATTTGCATCTGGAGTGACTCAACGCATTGCACATTTAGCCAGCATAACTGGCATCATATCACCTTTTTAATGTATTATTTCTGCACGGTGACATATGACTGTATCTTTTTGAGAATTTAATCCAGATAGGTCCAATAAGGCAAGCATTAATCTCTAGCGAGCATATAGTGCATTTCTCAGCTACTTTGCAATTTATAATAAGGAATCAGAAATAATGGTGCAAGCACACAGCCGGCATTTCCTCCATGACAAAACTCCACATATTTGAGCAGACCCTACCATCAATTTATATAGAGCTAGATAACAATGCAGAGACAGATTGAAAGGTCATATATATATATATATATATATATATATATAT
>NC_068981.1:140721700-140750154 GCF_001194135.2 Octopus bimaculoides | reverse complement strand
TATATATATATATATATATATATATATATATACATATACACATACACAATACATACATACATGCACACATACGTAAGTCAAGCTGATAATCGCTCCAAATATCACTTTGATTCGGGATAAAATAATTCTGTTGAACTGCTACACTCCCACTGTTAAACGATGCAGGACCATTCGCCAATTCTATGCGAGAAAATTTCTCCCACCTTTCTTATTTATCTCGCTAATGTAATGTAATGTCGAACAGATAGTGTTTCATGCCGTGTGACGGTGGGAAAATATATTCACTTTCATAAACAGAGTTACACAACTAAGAAATTATTGAGGATAATATTCCTACTGACATGTAAGGGATAGATAATGCTATTGCCATGCATTGTTATGAAATATAAAGTGTAAGAATCTGAAATAGAAAGTTGGTCTGTGCACATATATTACGTTGTGGTCAAATCCTGAGACCCCTGTGGGATAGCAAGTCAACTGTCCTAAACCGTATAAAGGCGCATGCACACTGTCAGTGAGAGAACAATATCGTGTGCTCAGGTACTTTGTGAAGACATTCGTAGAAATCATTGAGAAGTGATATTGTTTGTTACGTGTTGTCCGTGATTTATATTTGTATTGTTATAACCTTTTAAGACAGTGAGTTCAGAGAAGGTCATAACAGTGTTCACGAGACATTCGAAGCTCAAAGTGGACGTTCTGAGCATGGAAGACTTATTAGCTTCCGTGGCTCAGTTGCAACGGCAATTACAGCAACAACAAGAGCAGCAGCAGTTGCAACGACAACTACAGCAGAAACAGCAAGAACAATACAAACAGCAAGAACAGGTTCAACAGCAACTACAACGACAACAACCATATCAACAGTTGTTGGAATTATCGTTGCAGTCAAAAAACACTTCAGGTTCGTCTTTGGCAGACGCGATTGAGAATTCAATTGAAGAATTTACGTATAATCCAGAAGAGATTACGTTTTCTGCATACATCAGAAAGTATCAAGGAATCTTCAAGGTGTAAAAGCTGGACGGACAAAAAAAGGTACATCTTCTTTTAAGGAAATTATCACCAGCGAAACATGAAAATTGTAAACTTACATGTTGCCGAGAAAACTATCCGAAAGTTGTTTCGAGGAAACAATTTAGCTATTATCTAAAATGTTCAGTGAAAGAAGATCACTATTTAGTATTCGCTGGGAGTGTTTGAATTTGAAAAAGAAAAAGAAACATAAGGATTTCGTCACGTATGCCTGAATCGCAAATATAGAATGTGAAAATTTTAAACTCTACGAATTAAGCCCGGACATGTTCAAGTGTTTAATCTTCGTACAAGGATTAACGGCAAGTAAAGATGTAGAGATAAGGGCTTGAATATTTACAAATCTTGAACGGGATTCAAAACTAACCCTACAAATAGTGGCTGAAGTATGCCAAAGAATTATAAATCTACGACAGGACGCAGAAACAAATTGAAAAAGATTATTCAAATATACATGTGTCGACCGGTAACAGATACGAAAAAGGAAAATCAACAGTCAAGACCCAAACCATGTTATGGATGTGGAGAAATGCATTTAAAAAAATCATCTTTTAAAGAATCTAAAATGTTTTGGATATGGGAAAATTGGACACAATAATTTACATTGTTAGGTGAAAGAAAAATAGTCGAACGAAAAAGATTCGAGAAAAAATGTAGTCAACACAAAGGGAAACCGACGCACGAAAAAGAAAAGTTGTCTCTATAAAAGTAATGTCAATACGAGATTACAGTTGGACACAGGTAGTAGCATCACAATAATTAACGAGGATACATGGAAAAAATAGGAAGCCCGGCAAAAATGGCGAGAGGGATCTGAGGATTTTGGGGATTTTGGGGCGAAATGATTAGTGAGGTAACATTTCGTGGGAAAACTTTGAAGGCTAAAGATTTTGTGTAAAAAAATACGACGAAACGTTTTGGCATTGACTGGATAGAATTGTTTAATTAATGGAACCCCATTATTTTGCAATAATGTAAACAGTTATAACACCAGTTCAAAAATGGTGTCGGAAGATTTAAAAAAGAAATTGTAAAAGATTTTTTCCTGGTGTTTTTTCGGACAAATTGGTTAGGTGCACCAAGACAAAAGTAAAATTTCAAGTGAGAGAAAATGTCGAACTGGTGTTTAAACCGAAGCGAATTATACCTGTCACGGCATTTAATCAAGTCCGCAAGGAATTAGATAGGTTAGAAAAGCTGGGAGTTATAAAAAAAAGTTGAATATTCAGAATGGGTTGCATCAACTGTTTATGTAAAGAAAAACAATAAGAAAATACGAGTATGCGCGGATTTTTCAGCTTATTTGAACGAATGTTTAAGAACATACAACTATCCATTACCAAGCCCAAAGGATGTTTTTGCGAAACCCAATGAAGAAACAAATAATGCGTCTTGAATGGCATAACAATGCACTATAATAACAACAATGGGCTATAATAAGTGTTATAATTTAATCATCCATAGTCTGATATATTATTTGGGAATATAAAAATTCCTTCTTCAGATATCCCAAGGAATTGATCGAATCACTGCTATGATCGGTATTCTAATCGTTGGAAAACCGATTATAGCAGCGACTCGATCAATTCCTAAGGCTATATGAAGAAGGAATTTTTATATTCCCAAATAGTATATAAGATCAGACTATGGATTATTAAATTATAACAGTTATTATAGTTTATTATTATTATAGTGCATTGTTGTACCATTCAAGGCACCTTATCTTTTGACAAACAATGCAAAATGCTTGAAGCGAACTACAATAGAGTTCAATGAAGAATAATTTTTCCCAAAATTGGAATTGTCGGAGGCGTATTTACAGTTACAAGTCGAGGAAGAATGTTCGACTTGTAACTGTAAATACGCCTCCGATAAACACTCAGAAAGTTTTATATAAATTCAGTCAACTTCCTTTCAAAATAATGCAGGCACCTAGTATTTTTCAACATTTGATGGACACGGTGCTTGCAGATACAGATTTCGCTATAGCATGTTTGAATGACATACTAATAAAAGTGAGTCTAGAGACCAGCATGCGGAACATGTAAAAATGCTGTTTGAGAAGATAAAGGAGTAGGGATTCAAAGTTAGCAAGGGAAAATGTGAGTACTTCATGCCAGAAATTAAGTAACTTGTGCACGTTATCGATAACATATGGTTGCAGGCCAAATCCTTCAAGATCGATAGCAACAAAAAATATGCCTACCCCGAAAATTATTACAACATTGCAAGCGTTCTTAGAGATCGCGAACTTATTACCAAACATGCATGAGCTAAGAGCACCTCTAAACAGCTTATTGAAAATCGGCGTAAAATGGTATTGATCAGACATGTGTCAAAAATTAAGAACGTTTTAACCTTTTTTAACGATGGAATTTCTGGACAAACTGTTTACGCGACATGGTGTCCCAGAGACTGTAGCACCTGATAACGGAACAGAGTTCACGTTAAAGGAGTTAAAAAAACTTTTGCAAGATTCATGCAATGCAGCATATTTCTACTCCACCATATCATCCGAGATGAATTGAACTAGCGGAACGTTTCGTAGACACGTTTAAGAGAGCGCTGAAAAAAATCTAGATATGAACTACTACTGCATTGACGCAATTCTTAAGTGTCTACCAAATAACACCTAACCATAATTCTACATCAGATGTGTATCGCCGGACAAACTAATGTTCACCAGGAAGTCAGGTCAGTGTTTGACAAATTACTACCGGGAAGAAAAGAAAGAAAGGAGAGAAACACGGAAAATAAGATGAAATACTTCAAAATCGGTGACAAGGTTTCTTTAAATATACAGAAACGGAAATGAAAGTTGGGAAGAAGGTATAATGGGTAAACGTTTAGGAAGAATAACGTACATGGTAAAGGGTCATACGACGTGGAAACACAAGAGACACCTAAACCAATAAAAATAAAACTTGAAGAGTCAATGGAATTTCTTTATGACATTTTTGACGTTCCGATACCTCAAGGAATAATCGAACCAACGAGTACAGCAACTAGGAAAAGAAAGCAAACAGAACTTTTGCAAGTAGACACAAAACAAAAAGAATATTCCAATTTTTTTCTCAGGTAACTGAACAAAAGTTGGGGAGGTGGTAATAAAGATAAAACTTTTTTTAAATATTGACTTGCAACAAAAAACTCAAAAAGGGAAGATGTTGTGGTGAAATCCTAACACCCCTGTGGGATAGCAAATCGACTGTCCTAAACCCTATAAAGGCGGATGCACACTGTCAGTGAGAGAACAGTGTAGTATGTGCAGGCATTTGCGAAGACAATCGTAGAAGTTGTTGAGAACAGATATTGTTTGTTACGTGTCGTTTCCGATTTATATTTGTATTGTTATAAGTCCACCTTCTAAAGTGGTATATACAGTGATTTCAAAGGACATAGCAGTGTCGACGAGACACAACATATTGACATTTAAATTTGAAAATTATACAGCCGGCATAGAAATATATACATGGTGTAATATATGACTTAATGTAATATATATTTGAGATATTGTAGGCGTTATTATTAAAGCAGTGGCAGAATCGTTAGTGCGCCGGGCCAAACGTTAGCACGCCGGGCAAAATACCTAGTGGTATTTCGTCCATCTTCAAATTCCGCCGAGCTCGACTTCATCTTTTATCCCTTCAAAGTCGCACTTGCGTCGAAGTAATCGAATTACGCCTACCCATAGACTTTCTGGCCTTGTGCCAAAATTTGAAGCCATTGTTAATACTGTAAAGTTTAAAAACCTATTACTCAGATTTTGCAACGTATAAGATCTTTTCTTTAATTAATAATTTTTTTTAGAAAAACCACCATATGCGAGTCAAGTTAGAAAAGTTTAAGATGTAACAGATACAGTAGTCGATATTTAGAAAGTACGCGTATAAATGGGTATGACAAACCCAGCAAACAACGTAATCAATGCCATTACAGAAAATGCAATCTCATCCAGGATATTAAACAGAATTTGGAGCAGGTATGCCAGATAAAGAAACATTAAATGGATTCTAATATATCCGTGTGATATTTTTTTACCGCTACTTCTTGATACACAGGCGTGTACATATACGTACCTGCATAACCACATAGTTTTCTGTTTTATATGTATGTGTGTGTTTGTGTACTTATTGATGTATATATATGAATATACACGCACACACATATAATCACTCGTGCATATAATGATATATACTGACACATACCTATATACGTAGATGTCTATATGTATATTTGTGCGTGTGTGTGTGTGTGTGTGTGTGTGTTGAGAGAGAAAGAAACACACTGACAGGTAGGCAGGCAGATTAACATACATACATACAAACAGACAGACAGACAGACAGATATATATATAGATAGATAGATAGATAGATAGATAGATAGATATATAGATAGATAGATAGACAGAGACAGACTGATAGATAGATAGATTGATAGATAGATAGATAGATAGATAGATGGATAGATAGATAGATAGATAGATAGATAGATAGATAGATAGATAGATAGATAGATAGACAGATAGACAGAGACATACAGATAGATGGATGGATGGATGTATAGATAGATAGATAGATAGATAGATAGATAGATAGATAGATAGATAGATAGATAGATAGATAGATAAATAGATAGATAGATAGATAAATAGATCCGTGTCATGTATCTACACATTTTTGTGAGAGTATTATATTTTAGTGTATAGAGTTGTAATAATGTTTATGTTTATGTTAGCTGAGCAGGTAAATTCATGTATGATTGCTCAGAAATTTGAAGAGCTTCCGAACGCAAGTTTAGATGCTACATGTATATTATGCGAAACATTTTATTGTGTAATTTCCTTAAATATTTCCAAAGGAAATTCTGCAGATAAATGCTCCTATTCCTAGAGAAATGTGGACAATGTATTCAACATTGCAGCATTTGTGTCTCTGATCATATGCCAACAGTTAGAAAATAAGTCTATTATTGTTAACGGTGAGTATCTAATAGTCATTTTCTCAAAGCCTTCTTATAAAAATATGAACCGAATTTCAAAACATATCCAAAATGAAACGAATTCGGTGACTCAAATACTGATCCTGCATCGATATAATTATATTTGTAGCCGATTCTTTTAGATATATATCTAAAATCGAACATAAATATATTGTGCCTTAAAATTGAAGCAATTGTCTTTCGCACGTACGGAAGCATAAGAATATATTTTCGGTTGTTTCAAATCAATGGCAGCATTCGCAGGAATCCATATTGTTGAATACCTTATTGTGCTACTTTGATTCTGCAAGAAAATGCTAAAATAATTCTTTCTATCATACACTGAAATGATATCTCTGTTGAAGTGGAAGAACCTGGCAAACCATAAAAATCTGAATTACATTTGACATGAATTTAGATTCTAAAGGCCTCGGCATCTATCCAGTTCATTTGATTTTATAAAAGCATGCATTACACTATCGTACGAAAACATAGATTGCTCTTTCTAGTACACGGTCAAATGTAACGATATTTCCACTACATGATATTAAGAAATTTGTTCCTTCCAAAAGCTGCTCTCTAATTCGTGTGACTGTACTATGAACTCACTCTTATCTGCCAGTTTCAATAATTAATATAGAATAAGTTAAGTTTGGCTCTGTGCTGAAATGACCCATGTTACACCTCATCTACATCACTTGATTATTAGAGATAAATGCTTCATTCTCTTGTTGGGGTACAAGCCAAAAGCAGTTATTCAGTCGATTATCTCTTCATTTATACTGAGAGGACAACAGTTCTTTTTTGATGGTTCTGCACTCAAACAAAAAAAAAATACAATTTCTCTCTTCTAATTTGTATACTATTGTAAGCCACATTCAGTCCTCTAACTTAAATATAATATTAAGTACGAAATAAACGCTAAGTGTGCTATTAGATTTGTCAACTTGCAGACGCTCCCATACCACACATTTTTCATGGAGTAACTAATTAGTCCTATTAAAGCTCTGTAATTAGAATCCAGTTTTCATACACATAGGAATCAGTTTGAGCTTCCTTCACAACCAATTTTCCTGACTAGTAGGTACAAAGTTGTTGTTTTTTAATTCCACCTATCAAGATACCCAAAACGTCACACTATCTTCGAGCAATAACGTCTTCCTTACTAAGTATAACAGCTTCCTTACATAAACGTCTTCGTTACATAAACGTCTTCCTTATATAAACGTCTTCCTTATATAAACGTCTTCCTTACTAAGCATAACAGCTTCCTTACATAAACGTCTTCCTTACATAAACGTCTTCCTTGCATATATGTCTTCCTTACTAAGCATAACAAATTCCTTACAAAAACGTGTTCCTTACCAAGCATGACAACTTACATTCCATTCTCGCGGAAAGCAGCATCCCTAGTTCTGCACTTGTAATTATCATCATATCCAACAGAGTCGAAATATCCCATAGCTGCTGAAGACTTTAATAAATGCTTCGTACATTTATTTTTTGATACACCACTCGTAAAAGATGGTCGGTGCAGCTTTATACAACCACTTTGGAAGAAATCTTCTCTTCTGAATTATGTAAATGCCATCTTTAACGCCTTTACTGCATCAGCTGTATAATTTAGTGCCTATTTTTTTTATTTTTTCCACGCAAGTACAGCTATTTTCTATTTCCTGGATGAAAACATTTCCTCATGAGTACAAACAGTTATTTTTTTTTTAACTTAGATACTGTTTTACAGAGAGATGGCTGACGTAAAGTGCACGCAAAGTAGCAAAAAGCGCTTCAAGGATGCACTCAAGGATGCACTGAAGAGCTGGGAAATCAACACCGACACCTGGGAAACGCAAGCACAAGGCCGCCTTCCCTGTCGAAGCTGCACCACCAAGGTACCACCTACTATAAACAGAACAGGATTGCGGAGAAAATGCCACCTGCACAAGTCCAGATTCTACTCCTCTCTTTCAGTCCCAGCAGATCACCTGTGTCCGACCTGCAGCAGAGCCTTACCAGCACGCATTGGACTGACTATCCACAATCGGACACAGCGTGTCTCGTTTTCTCCCATGTAAAGCACTTGATCACCGTCCACAATGGCATAAGAACTAATTTCATCCTAGTACGTATAGTGTTAGCAATAAAATCTAAGTTTTATTTCAAGATTGCATTGAAATTTCTGTATTGATTGGATTAATCCAGTTTGATAGTCTGTTGATTTGTGGCTCGATGTTATTGGAGAGATTTGGGATGTTTTTGCAATATATCTTAGAATGTGCTTACATTTAGATTGTGATTATACATCGTGTACACTGTGATGTACATTGCTTTGTATTTTGTGTGTAACAAGACAACCGATAACTAATAACTTAATAATAAAATCAACTTGAATATAGTCACCTCTTTAATATGACATTGCTCACAGGCACAAAACATCCCACTGATATAGTGACAGAGAAAGAGAGATAGCTAGATATAAAAGCAACGTGCAGACAGACAGATAGACATGTGATCAAGCAAGCGTGCATGCAGATTGCTAACTAGCAAGCCATATAGGTAGAAAGAGAAAGATATATTTTTAATTATCTACATGTATAGATGGATAGATATATATATTGATAGATAAATATATAGATAGATAGATAGATACAGACATGTTATATTTTTTGAAGAACCTAGTAGTGCACAGTATAAAGCTCGACCACCTTCAGATTTACCGTATACTATCCAGTAGTACAATTATACGAACTTCCAGGTTTCCGTTTGTGCATCTGTCGTGTGTGAATACACAATTCACAAAATCGGAGTCAACAAGAAGGAGTACGGTACGGTTGGACACTTATTTTTTAACCACTACACTTGTTTCCACACAACGTAGATCTCGAGGCGTGTATGTACTTGATTATGTAACCACTTCCCTGCATTATGAGATCTAGTTGTTTCCTGAGACGAGGAAATATTTTTCAATTGCATATATATATTGTCGGTTCATGACAATTATTTGCATTTTCTTCGAATGGGGAGTGGATGGCTCTCGACTCATGACAATAGAAAGTTGAAATTCTGGTTTGAAGAATAAAATTCTAAGAGCTCAGAGAATTCAAGTATTATAAAATCCAAAATGTATTAGGCACATATGTCTCGTGCTCGACTTACACAGAATATTATTTGTAAGTATACATAGAAGGACAAAAATTATGCATTAGATGTACATACAAAACATGCTTATGTGTGCATATGCCTGTACGTGCATCCATGTGTGCATATATCTATCTGTATGTCGTGTTTAGGTATGGTTCAGACACCAATACATAACTGAATAATCATCTCCTTACACAAGTATCTAACATATATATGTGTGTGCGTGGGTGTGTGTGTGTGGGTGTGGATGTGTGTGTGTGTGTGTGTGTGTACGTGTGTACGTATGCATGCATGTATGCATGTATGTATGCATACACACATATTTACTTAGACGGATATATGTTAATGTTAACAGATATTTTGTGATAGATATTCTAATCAGAAGGGAAGAAAAAATATTTTCAGATTTAAGTAAAACATGGGCAGAAAATCTATAGATTTCAAGGGATATTTCACATAAAACATAAAAAGATAAGCAACATGTAAAAAGTAGGGGAAGAAAGGCGTAACCGTATTATGTTGAACTTCAAGTGTAAAAAGATAAATGCGGTTCATATTTTGCTATAAATGGCAATATATGTAAAATATTTTTGTAGTTATTTAATGATGTGCTGCAATACGTCACATAGATAGAATGCAGAAAAGACTCATTCATCGAGCACTTTATATTACCTCTTTCAGACTTTTGCGAACCACATATACAATCTATCTATCAATCTATCTATCTATAAATATATATATATATATATATATATATACAGTTACATACACACGCACGCAGAATCACACACACACACACACACTCACACACACACACACACACACACACACATATATATATATATATATATAATTTATGAATAGGAAATAATTCTTGTTTTAATCCGTAACACATTTCTTTAAAGGAATTTTATTCCGATTTTGTTGAGTGTATTATAGTTTGCATAAGCATGTTCTCTTTTAATGTACATTGTTCACGTTTAATTTCCGCTTTTACTGTCGCTATGTGTGTTTGTTGGCACATCCTTTACCTACTACACTTGTATTATCCACTTACATCATATTTTCAATGAATTTAATTCTTTCCACATTTAATGGAATAAATACGCTTCTTTCGTTTTGATATATGCATTAAAAGAATTTACAAATTCATTTTTATACGCCTCTCAGCAATTATGATATATGCTCCTGAAATTTAGAACAAACATTTCCTAAGCAAACCTGATTGGGTAGTTTAAAATTCTACAAGGAAATGCTAATGTTTTGAAATATACTTTGAGAAGAATCGCATACCTACGTGTCTGTAATGCAAAACACTTTAGAGCCACCTTAATATATATACGTACAATATATTTATTCCTTAAATGGTAGTATTTCGTTAGATATTCAACTTTGTAATTATATGATAAAATCTGGAACATCCATGCAAACACAGATATGCTGTGTCTGCTCTTGTGTGTTTGTATGTTTAAGTGCGTCTGTACGTTGTTTATGCTTTATTCATGACCTTTGGGGCGATATTTCATCAAGATATTTTTGCGTAGCATCTGGTTTCGTTTTTAAATTATCTTAACACTTTTAAGAATTAAAGCTTTGTTTGACCCTTAAAAGTAGGCATCATCATTTGTTGTTTCGTTCCATAACAACATTTTCATCAGTTTGGCTTTTCCAAACCTTTACGTGGATACGGCCCTCATCAATTGATACCAGTGCGTCTACTTCGTCAAATGTGCTTAAGCGCATGTGGCCCTTGGTGATAGGAGAAACCAAGTCGCAGATAAAAGATTCAAGAAGATTTTTATTTTTTCTGACTTTGCTTCATCATCAAATGAGGCCGATAATGATGATCATATGCTAGATAGCACAGAACAATGTTATGCATAAATTAGCACTGAGTGGAGTAAGCGCATCGATCTTCCTCCATCTGTACAAGAACAAATGTTGACAAGGACAATAAAAGAATCTCAAATGAATTTATGCAGACGCAAAAGAAAGTGAATATTTTACAACACTTTTCGAAAAAACAAAGAGTGAATGTTTTTATGCGAGAGATTAACAGTTATCATAGCTTTTGTATGTATTTCGGCAGTGTTATATGGCAACGAGTGAAAGAATTAAAGGAGTGAAAGAATAGTGAATGTTGTTTCTGAATATGGAAATCCAATAATGGCTGCTTTTTGGGTAGGTTTTATTCGTGGCCAGGTTTGACACTACCACTTGATATGTGCTTTTGAGGTCAAATTGTTAAAGCGTTCGGCCTGGTCGAAAACTTGAAGAAAACGTCCTCTCTGCATACTATCAGTATTGGAGTCTCTGGAGAAAGAACGTGGACACAGCCTAATCTCTAACGTAAAAAATTACAAAACAAATGAACGTGATACTGCAACGTGTCAGTGGGAAAAGTCCCTGTTGATTAATTTCATAGGTTATGTACCTGATGGATATTATTTGATGATGAATATCAGGAAAGAAAAATTGCTAGTTTACATCCAATAGGATTACGAAAAATATATGAGGAATGAGGTGTGTATCGGCTTTATAGGTACTTTCGAACAAACACTATCATGTAGATGTTTGGAGAGAGACAGTAAAAAATGTGCATGCACTCAGATGAAAATACATATATATGTACGCAATGCATTTACGACTATCCACAAGTGTGGTTACATAAATATGCGCTCGCTTATTTTCTAAACGTACAAATATATGTATAACATACACCGGTTATCAAGCTTACGGGAACAAGAATATATACGTATATAAGTACAGGCACACATAATTATATACACAACTATATACATTTACTGGGCCACGTGTGTGTAGTTACGTAGACATTGTTTAAATTGACACGTGTTTATGAATGTACCGATACACATATACATCTCTACTTTCCATCCGGGTTAGACACGTTTTCAAATATGCCTATAAAAATAGATGCACATGCATAAGATAGGTGATGTTTCGGATATTGTTGACTGATTTCGGCGGTTTACATACGTATCTATGAATTGTCCTCTTAAACGTATTTGATACTTTGGAATAGCTATGAAAATCGTCAGCTATCTATATAACAATTGCATTCTCTGACAGTTGTGCTTTAACCAAGTATCTGCAAGCAATATTTTTTATATTTTGTTGTTACTTACCGTTCCAGGGAATTTATTTTAAGTAGGTTTAGGATATATTTATGTAATATAACTTTCGGTTTCTGCATAATTTGTCTCTTTCCTTCGGTAAGTAAAATTTATATCAATTTAAAAAGTAATATACATATTCATATATGGATTGCTTGTATAGAGATTAATTGCAATGCAGATTTTGTCTAATATTCTTTGCATCATTTAGCTTATTATTACATAGTCCTTCACGTTTGAAATCCTCCGATAGTCCACAATCCAGCCTAAAAATAAAAATTAAATGTAAGACGTATGACTCCCGTTGTTTTGGCTAAAACAAATTACATAACTACAGAATTTCCATTACGCATGCCGATATTTACAGCGGTAATGGGCACTTGTGAGAATATATATTTTGTATTCTCATAGATAAATGTTATGTTGTATATCTGTATACACAATATATCTATATGAAGGATTTTATTAATTTCATTGCTTTACATTGAGAGGGTTAACGATATTTTCGAATACTATAATCATTTATTTTTGCATGGAAAATAAACAAAATACATACTGTCCATTCAATGTAGAGAATTATCAACAATGAATATATGCCATCAATTTAAATAAACCCGCTCATCAGAGAAACAAAATTACATTGAGCAATCAAAAACAAGATTATAATTATTTTATATTAAGTTATGTTTTGGCCTCCGCCTGACTAGATTAATGGAACACGATTAAATGAGCAATATATTCCTATGGCTGAATATAGATATGTCACCGAAACTACGATACATCTAGAAATCAATATCTGCTAATCAACGCTTTGTTATTAACATTTTAATATGAAATAAAAATTAATGTTGCTGTAACGAAGATCAAAACTGAAATGAAATTACATGCTTGCTTATTTTACGAGATAATGGTGATTAAACAAGAGTTCTCATTTGTAATATATATCGCTATTACCCTATATATTACTCTCAACATACAACGCAGTTTGAAGGAGAATACCAATAATGTTTTAGCAGTATCCATGAAATAATGACTACATGTAAAATGCATATATTCACAAATATATGAAAGTGAATGCGCTCATTTAATCATATTAACAACGTATTGATGTTTATTAATTTTTTTTTTCTCGGGAGAACTTTTGTATGTTATGTTTTCAATCCAGCAAAGTTTTCAAGGATTTCACATATATCAGATATATATCCACTTTTATTTTAGAATATAAATTTCCTGTTCCTTTAAAATGTTTATCTTATTGCTTTTAATATTTGACGTTTTTGCGATCTATTCCAATTCTTCGAACTTCAAATATTGTTTGAAATCACATCTAAACTACCTTGTTTCAACTTTCATGACTGAAAACTCCAATTTATTGCTTCACACTTTAGGTTAATACCGGAACGTACGTTTCTAAACATGATGACACCGCATTTATTTACTCAAGTCTTTTAATGATGGCGTTATGTTTGTTCTTTTAGCATAAAGAACAAATTCAAACGTATTTTGTTCAAATATATCGCTGCATATGCTTCTTAGATTTGCATACGGTGACTGTTTGAGAGAAAATTGACCACTTTGCCTCTCTAATATAAATATATACCTAGGTTATATATACCTATTTTTCATTTAATTAGCTTTAATTGAACAGCTCTGTTTAATAACACAACGATTTAAGTAAATAAAACTGTGATAGATTTGTATATTCATGGAACAAACATATAGCCTATCTTTGTTACAAAACCTTGACCAGGGTCCACTCTGCTTTATACCGTGAGAGAACTCGTTTATATCTTTAAATGCCATATTTTCCAGCGTAAACACGCACTCTTGCATAATGTACACCCCTAATGTCCAAGTATATGTCGTAGAAGAAACAAATTTATTTTCAACATGCGCGTATGAAAAGATATTTTAAACTTGTGTCGAAGGGGAAACGTACTTGGGAATACAACATTGTGACAATACTGTTATAAATTATGAAACCATAAATTTTTCTTCAATGAAATGCAATAATGGAATAGCGCATTTCAAATTTATATTCATTCAGACAATAAACAAACGTTTCTTAAAGGTAACACAATCATTAAATAAGTTAAGACGTATCTCACTGCTAGATTATGCATGCTGGGGAGTGGGCACTAACAAAGTTATTCCAACATTTTCTTATTAATAACAATTATTGTGCCTATCTAGCGGTATTTCGTCAACCGTTACGTTCTGAGTTCAAATTTCGCTGAGGTCGACTTTATCTTTCATCCTTTCGGGGTCGACGAAATAAGTACCAGTTACGCTCTAGAGTCGATGTAATCGAATTAATCCCTTTGTTTGTCCTTGTTTGTTCCCTCTGTGTTTAGCCCTCTGTTGGCAATAGCGAAACAATTATTGTATATATGGTAGTTTTGAATTAATGAGAAGCAGATTTAAGGATATATATATAGTCGATATCAGTTTTGAAAATCTACAAGTCCTTACTTTCTCTACTTCAGTTTGAATGTCAATGAATTTCGGACCCTGTACATGCAAGTGAATCAACTGTTACTTGAGTGAAATGACAATTTCCATTTATAATTTATATTGCATTAAGTATGCCTCAAATATGTTAGCGTCAGAGTTCTTTAGTTCCAGTTGATCCCCTGAATGACAGGTCTGCAACCACACACATTTTAACCGTTGCCACCTCGACTTTTATCCTGCAATGCATCTTGTTTGAGATATCCTTCATTTTGGAAGCCTATAATGTATTATTTAAGGAACATTCAGTTGTATATTTTATTAAAAGACAGCTACCGTGTACAGACACCATATAGTATGTCGGAAAGTTTCCGAGATGTTGAAAACTATAATAAAGCGATATTTGTCAATCGTATTCGTGATATTCTTATCAATAATTTGCAAGAGGTTTATGGGAAATTAGATGCCTTCTCTTACTGTCATATATATCACTATAACGGAATATCATTATGTGAAACTGGAGGCGCACAGCTAACATACACGTTCAATAAATAAACTTATAATTCCGAAAGAGATACATCTTTAGCTAGTAAATAGAATGCTCGTGATAATGAACGATCCAAGTAAACACATTGGTCAGATAAAATTGGAATACTTTGAGGATTAGAATTTATCCAAGGATAATTGTTTCCCGGGATACGTTGATCAAATCGGACGGGAAATATATTTTAATTTAGTGAGACATTTGGTATGAGAAATCTCTATTGTATTTCAAGAAACATATATCTACATTAACCGTGCAGCTGCTAGTAGTGTTATTGCTTCTAAACTGTGTATATGTTTAAGTTGTAATTGTTATATATTTGTAGGCGTTCCTTTGCAACGTTTCCAATATATCTACTATAATTAATGTTTCCATTTATTTCGCAGACTTAATAATATCAGATGTAATTCACAGGGGTAGGGTTGAATTTTTTCTCTTTGAATTTGAAAGCAATCAAAGCGCCTGATAGAATGCGTTACGATAATTGTTACAAATATTTCAGTTGTGAGTTCAAATTTCAACAAGGTTGATTTTAATTTATATTCTTTCAGTATTGTTATTATTCAACCCAGAGCTGCAGTCAGATTTCTGCTATAGGAATTCAGATTTCCAATCAATAATGTCGGCGATAGCTTGTAAAACGCCTGAAAAGATGTGAAAGAATGTTTATCGTACGAATATATTTTCATTGAACTAAATACTTAAATGAACTATATTCTAAAATTAAAGTATTATATATGAATACTCCCGCTGCTTTGGTATTCATTCTTTGCAAATATGCAAATATCAAGTTGCAGTTACAATATTTTTCACTAAATGTTAAGTGGGTTTTACAAACTTCGTGAAAAACATTAAAGAATCGAGACTATTTACAACAGAGGGCTATATAAAGACATTATTTAACACGAACAGAGGGAGGTACTGCACTTTTGACATTAGAACGTTATATTAAAATATATATTTAGTAGTACAAAACTAATCTATTTAAAAATCAATGCAAACAACTAAATGAAACTACAAGTAGCTCAAAACGTGTTTTCCAACTTCAAAGACAGTTAAAAAAAATAAACTAAAACGTTTTCTCTAGAAATGTATATTTGTTTCTTGAATACTTCAGTATATCACTCTCCGTTGCAGCGCATCGGCTGGCAGAAGTGACTACAAAAGAACTTGAGGCTTTATGAAATGGTCTCCTCTCTCTCCCTCTTTCTCTTTCTCTCTCACTCTCTTTCTCACTCACTCGCTCTTTCACAGAAGCTCTTTCACACGCTCTCTCTTTCTCACTGTCTATCTGGCTGTCTCTCACACTTACTTCGTGAAATTAATGTCTGCGTGGTCTGCATTAATCTGTTTTTTTTTTTATGTGTGAAAATACATGCAATGAAATTTTCTTTCCCTCAATACATATTATGTAACGCTATCATCGGTTACATTGTATGGAATTTATTACACTGCCGCGTTCGTCACTTCAAGACGAGGGATCCAGAGCAAGCTAAGCGAATCTCTGTACATTCTGACATAGAATTTTTAGTAATTCATTATAGGATTTTTGTTGTTTCTTGATCAAAATCTCCTACGTTACAGTACTGGTAAAAACATTGAATTAAACATTTTTCATTGTGAACTTGCCAGACAGTAGTAGCTCTTTATCAAATTTTGCTTTACTAAATCATGTTAGATGTTGACCATGCAGGACGTTTTTCTATCTGCCAACACGTCAGCATAACATCTATAATCTAGTTTATAATTTACTTTTATATTTTTCAATACTTTCTATAATTAATCCATTATTCTCCCCATGATATTTCCTGCGACTCTGTCTTATTTTTTCGATGTCTTTGAAGCTGGGAAACAGTTTTTGAGTTATTAATCTTTGAAACTAACTTTATTCTTTTGTATTCATTCTTTTCTCGTCAGTTTTTGTAATACAAAATATAGAGCTTATAATAGTATTTTAACGTTAAAGGAGCAATTCTTCTCTCCGTAGTAAACATATTTCTATGTCGACTTCTGTTGTAAAGGCTGTCTTTGTTTAGTACATACCATCATGTTTGTGAATTCACTTAGCTGTTAATGGAAACTATTATAACTTCTACTTCATTTTTCTAAGTAGCTGTATATAACAGCGGATCTTTTTTTATACGGGGGCCACATTTTTCATTAATGTTTTACGTAGTGTTTTTGGTACCGAAAGTCTTTCAAACTTCGTATACTTATCTATTTTGTGTTATAGAACAGAAAAATATTTTTGTATTCGAATTTATTTCATGTAAAAAATTGTCTTATTTCGATAATTTCAACCAATCACTGACAAGTATTCAGTTGTTTACATTTACTCCCTTTGGCTGATTAAGCGATGTAAAGCGTATTTAATTTCCATAGCTTCGTTTTGCTTTTTCCTTTTTAAATTTGCTGTTTTACCCTAACCCTAACCCTAACCCTAACCCTATCACCGATAGAATTGTTTCAGAATCGTTTGTTTACGTAGTCGGCACTTAATGTATATCGGCTGAATGGACGTCAGTGATTGGTTGAAATTACAGAAATACGACAACTTTAACATGGAATAAGTTAGGGATTTCTTTTTTTTTAAAGAAGACTAAGAGAAAAAGATGTTTTATATGACACATTCTACCAGTGTTCCAAGTTTCAAAGTGTTTCGTTAATGAAAAATGTGGCCCCCGTTTTAAAAAAGATCCATAACAGCTGCTACAGTATTAATGTATGTGTCCATCCTTTTAGAATTCATTTAACTTAAAATATTCATTACTTTTTACAGTACTCGGCGTGAAATATTCTTTGAAACTTTTGTCTCATTACATCGTATTATTTCTAAGTGTCTGTTTAGTGTAATTATCTTAATGTGTCTTCATCAAGCGAATATTACTCCTATTGCATTACTCATGGAGTTTTAGAATCACAAGAGAAAATTCAACTTACGATAATTTTATTTCACTTTTTCCTGTCTATGTTCAAATCCTAGTGGGAGTAATATTGCCTGTAATCCTTCCGGGATCGAAATGTAAAGTTCCTATCAATTATTAGAGAAGAGTCAAGCGAATATTCTGACAAAAATAATCAAGCATTACACTCAAAAACACACACTCACACGCACATTTTTGATATAGTATACGTGTGCGTGTATGTGTGTGTAACTAGGGAACAGATATTCTGTCGTTCTTCCAAACGTGTATGGAAGGCAGAACAATTAAATAGGAATCTATTATTATTATTTTTTTTTTCTAGTCAGTCATGTTTACATTGGAACAAAGGGTGTTCTGAAATCTATTAACCAAGGAAACAAAGGATTGTCGCCAAAGCATTCACATCACCACATTCACCGAACGTAGCCACAAAGCCACTACTACTCACACATTATCCCAAGCAGCAAGATCGAGAATATCAATAAAAAACAGAGCAACGAAGACGACTATAACGCTACCTTGGTTATATTTAATGAAGAGTGATTATTTGGATCTCCCTGTCTCATAGGAGAAAAAAAAGAATCAAAAAAATTATTAAGGTGACAAGAACATGGCAAAAGCAAAGATAGACTGTAAAACAACATCAATGACGACAAACGCCATTATCAACAATTTTCCTGTCAATGAAACGATGATTCTATGAACCATTATCGATATTCTGGCAAACAACATAATCGAAATTATCATTTCCTTCTTCAAAACTACAACCACCAACACTGCAAATACTAGCATCCAGGACCACCAATGTCAGCGTCATAAGGAATATTAATACGAGAACACTTCAAGCTCAGCTCTAATGTTGGTACTGCAAATACAGAGAACACCTCTCTAGATGAGACGCGAGTAAATCTTAGAGACACCAATCTGTAGCCTGGAGAGTCGACAAAATCCCTATAGTCATCGTTTCCCCAGTGTTTCTGGATAAATTGAGTAGGATGAGAGTCACATAAATGTATAAGGTCCACATACCTCCCAAGCGCAGGTAGAAGAGCGATTCGGCAGATTTAGACGCATCAGGTTTATTATTACTCGTGTCAGACAATACAGAAATGTGACAACAAGATTCTTCTCAGTAGTTCACCAGCAGAACCATTTCACTTAACGGTGCAGGAATATGACATAGATAAACGTTACTGTAAATATAATTAATCCAGATAAAACTGGAAAATCTAGACACGATCGTGGAATTGATAAACTTCCCAAACTAAAACTACGTTATAAAAAATAGAATATTATTTACATTATCTACATTTGACGGATATTCGTCCTCATCTTGTTTGTTGTTGTTACAACAAACAAGATGAGGACGAATATCCGTCAAATGTAGATAATGTAAATAATGTAAATAATTCCTCATCTCTTAAATATAGAACTGTATTAAAAAATAGAATGTATTGGTGCTACACGTAGTAGCACTGAATACCCGAGTGACATCTATCCACCGCTTACAATAACAGAACACATAATCAGATAGGTCCACTCAAACGTGTAAAGTGAGAACACTTTTAATTCCATTATATATTTTTAATATTCCTGTATTCCTGGGTTATATGATTGGGATTTCTCTTACAATAAATGATCCAGACTCGTTCTACGACATGATGAACCTCACAATATGCGTATCTGGAACCCGTTCACATGAAGTAGAGGTTTACTATGCTAAACGGCATTTTCTCGTCTAAGAATATACATCATTCATAAAAGGGAGAAAAAAAAGTAGAAAGATGAGAAAGTTTATTATGAATGTGATAGCCACCATTCTCTGAGACCCCCTTCGGTCATGACTGATCATGGGATTGCACCTAGAAAGTTACCCTCCCAGGCACAAGTCCGGGCAAGATTGTTTGTGGAAGACCAGCAGTCGCTTATGCTTACTGGCCTCCCCTCTCCATGCCACCAGTTTTATCCAAGGGAAAGGCAAAGGCCGGTGCAGCTTTGCACCTGTGACGTCGCAACTCATTTCTACAGCCGAGTGAACTGGAGGGACGTGAAATAAAGTGTCTTGCTCAAGAACACAAAACGCAGCTCGGTCCAGGATTCGAACTCACAACCTTACAATCGTAAGCTCGACACTCTAACCACTGAACCATGCGTCTTCACCATTAGCCATTGTTACGATTCTGAAAAAGATATAAAATTCTAAAATATTTGAAATAATAATATTATAAGATTACTGTGTGCGTCTACAATTTGAAATGTAAATATAACTATGCAAGGTCGTTTATTATAATTATTATAATCCGACCCCATACTGTTCGTCAACTATATCGATTGCATCAAGAATGAAATGCTAAAATGTATCCGGTTAGAAGTGGATGCACTGTACTCCAGCGAAATTTGATGAAAATCGTCCAAAGCTGCAAGCTTGTATTAGAATAAGCAGATCTATTCCGTAACATAGCTAAATTTTGGATGATGGAAACTTAGATCATATTAGAGTATACGTCATCACATAAGGGAAGATATCTAACAGCATACTTGCCATACTTGTTTTATGAACTAACAACATACATACTTTCTCTACTTGTTTTATGAATACAAGTTCCCACGAGTTCAACGTTCTCTTTCTTAATTTCTGGGCCATGAAGTTAAATACCACTATTGTTTTGAGGTCACAATCATTCTGCATTTCAAACTATTCATTGTGATAACAAGAAAGAAATCGATAATATTCCCACAGTTGCTGCACGATTAGTAACGTAAATATGATCTAAACTAACTCATATTGTCCTACTGTTTCATAGTCGGAATAAAGATACTTAATATGTCTTACGACATTAATTCTCTTGGTAAAAATCATAAACAGTACATTAAATGTCTAACATGTCTGAAATGAGTTGCTTTCAATAATATAATTTTCCAGACTAATAACCCCATCTTTAAAGTATATATTTTCAATATTTATGTCTACACCAATTCCGAACGCTTCGATATCTCTTCGTAATCAGTTATATTATGCATAGATGTGTACACGTTCCCAGTCGGAAATCTAACTTGAAATCACTATTTCTATGCATCGATGATTTAGACGTTAAGGTCATTATCAACATTTGTTTAGATATAAAAGTGCAAACGTGTAGTCAACTGGTTTCCTATTTCAAATCCAGTCTCCATATCCTGGTGAAATTCCAGCTAGAAACCGTTTTTCTATGCAACAGTGATGTAGTCGTTGAAATCCTTATTACTTTACTTTCGAATTTGAAATACTAGATGGTAAGTAAATAGTGTTCTTAGTTCAAAATCAGTATGTTTACTTGTCCAAGAACTAGCTCCAAAGACATCAGAAATCAAATTGAATAAATGTAGTTTTGGTATAGATATTGTAAATATGAAAGCCAAAGATAATATTGGTTTCAAATTTATTTTAGCACAAGGCTAGTAAGGCTAGAAGTGTTATGTTGATTGCATCTATCTCAGTGCTCGACAGATATTGGCTCTATGACAACAAAAGGATGAAAAGCAAAGTCGACTTCAATGGCATCTGAACTCAGAACGTAATGACAGACGAAATAGTGATAGGCATTTTTCCCAACTTGTTAATAATTTTGTGGTGTCCCAGTATGGCCGTAGTAAAATGACCCAAAGCCATAAAGAAATTACATAAGCAGTAATTTCCATAAGATATTAAAAGGAAAGTAACTGACAATATTTTAAGTAAGAATAATTTCGTAAGTTGTATTTTAAATTTTTATCCACGCACGAGAACCATATAATGTGCATATGTTAAATCACAGAAGCCAGTTACTTCATTAAATATTGTGCATCTATAATTAATATTGACATTAAGATTTTTAATATAATATATTTTAATTAAAATGCAAATTTTTGTAATATAATACAGCTGAATTATCACAATTCATAATTCCTAATAAAATCAGTATTCCAGAGATATAACATCATTCTCATTATAAAGTTAATTCTATCTATGTCGTATGACTCATTCCATATAGGTTTTGACAGCAGTGGTATAGTTATTGATTTGATGTTACTTAGCCCCATAGTAGATTTTGTTGTATATATCGATGACTATTATTCACCGCTTCCCATACTATGGTGCTCTTAACAACATTATAAAGTATAGCCTAGAAGCCACAGGCTTCCCTTCCCAGGTCGAACCAGGGTGGTTACAATGAGGGAATGGTAAGAGGCCGGATGATTCGACAATTTCCCCGTTCCATGTTGGCAGGCACATCACCATACTGCCCTTACCAAGATAATAAATCATAGCCTCTACATCATCTTTTATACTGGAATACCAATGATTTTGCGATGCTGAGTATAATTTGCGTAGCTGGAATGTATTAGGGTTAAACCGACTGACAAAACTATGTATTTTCCCCTGGGAATTTATTGCATTGCACTATCTGATTAACTGTCATGTGTAATAATAAAAATCGATTGCGTAACACATTGGCTCACATATAGTCTACCTCAAAGATACCGCGATTTCGAATCGAATGCTTATGGTACTCAACTGATCGAGATTTTTTTTTTTAATAACGATGTTCCTTTTAAGGAAATAATAATCTAGTTGCGTTTAAAGAAGTCAATTGATGAAGGAAGTCACATGATTTGCTTAAAAAGCCGACTGTATCTCGCTACTAATTTTATATTTGTTTTTGGATACATTTTCCTGAATATTTAATACTGCCCCGCATTAAATGAGAGGGATTAAGCCGTCGCTTTATGATTATTTGCCTTCGTTTATATCTTTTAGAATGCGTTTACAAAGTCAGTGTATGCGAGTCTGTGTATGTGTTTGTATACACCTCTATAAGTGTGTTGTATGTGTGCTTGTGCGTAAAAGAATATATTCATGTATGCGGTAATTGTGTCTGCTCGACTGTGTCGTTGTGAATATAATACTTGTTTAATATTCTAAATATATTCTTACAAATTTAAAACAGTACGGCAAAGAGAAAAACCTCAGAGGTATAACTAAATGTACTACCAAGTAAACAAGGTGATTAGGAAAATAAAAGAACATTAAGCTTTCAGGAATACCTTAATCAGCTCATAAGATAAAATATCAGTAAGAGAGTCAAAATAATTTGAAAAAGGGTAGCTAAAAATCAATAATCTACAGTGTGTAATCCAAGAGTCGAGCAACAATATAAAATCTGACAAAAATCCACGAGAAAATAATAATATCAACTCAAAAATAAATATTTTTCTAGTTGCAAAGAAGTAATCATAAAATTTCCAAAAAATTGTAAGAAATATTTAACTTGATATTTGAAGTCAGTCTTTTGGAAAATTATATTTCGACAGTGTGGGCAGTCTATTTTGAATCAACGTTAATTCAACATGATTAGAGTTATGGTGAAGCGCTGCGATGTAACGCACAGATTAAAAGCACCACAAATAATCCGCTAATTGTATCCGAAAATGATTGATCAAAATATATTGCCCTAACAAATAAATCAATACCAATTTTCAGATAATATTAGAAATGAAGTCAGTGTTTTCGAGCTAAAATAAACATAAAAATGATGTGTATATATTCAGTTCATTATGGTATGAAGCTATTAGTCAATTTCTACGTTAACTCTGCTTAATGCTTGTCTTCAATGTATATTGTCTCGAAACGATTCTTAAAAACAGACTTATTATCTAAATTGTTTCTCATTTGGAAACTAGAATAGACACTGTTTTTAGCTGTTTTTCGTTGCTTTATTCTGTACCAACATATTTATTTTTAGATTAGAACAGTGTCATTAAAAATACTCAGAGAGTATTTCTACAAAATTGGTAGTAAATTTATGGAAATTATAATGGAAACGTGAAGGATTCAATAATACAATTTTAAAATTATACACAAATAGGTTGTGAAACGATTTTGTGTCCCAGAATATTGTGGTAATTAAAATATAAAATCGAAATCGAAATTAAATATATAGGCACACCACTGAAGAGTCACGCACACACACACACACACACACATACACACACACACACACACACACACACACACATATGCACACACATATACACACACATGCACACACACACACACGAACAACTTACACATCTGAGGCATAAATTACACAGTCTTAAAAGATTACTCAGGTTTAAGAACGATGCTGCTAAAACTCATAGACGCAAACATTAGTTTGTCAGTGCTTAAGCATGAAGAGATAATTTCATTCGATATACATGAAAAATAATGGAGCCATATACAGCCTCTCAACTATGGAATTTTCACTTACCCATATATATATATGGGTAAGAGAGAGAGAGAGAGAGAGAGTGTGCGTGTGTGTGTTTGCGTATGTGTGTGAGTGCATACGTGTGTGCGCGTGCATGCATTTCATATTGACATTTAATTAGTTTGATCCTGGTGAGATTTACCTTACATATCCTCCTGCAAATTTAAATTCCGTGATGGTGTCAGAATGCAGATTTGCCGTCCCAAGACTAGTTGTGGTTAAATAGTATGTGCGAAATAGCTTATGTAGAAATAACATAACTGATTCTAATATAAACACAAGACATCACATTTTGCGAAGGGCAATTGTTTCCTCCTGTCCAATTCTCAAATGGTATTCTTATAACTCCATAAACCATAAAAGGCAAAGTTGACTTTGGCCAAAAATGAACTAAGAAATCAAGGAACCGGAAAAAATCAGCATGTAATTTCGTCCAACACTCTAACAATTCTTCCATTCCACATCCGTCCCTACATATATTAAATAATATCATATATCACATTAATATAAATCTTATTCCATACAAATGCCCTTGTATTCAACTACTTGTTGTAATTTCAGAATGAGTGCTTCATAGGGAGACACCTGGAATATTAAATCTCTAATTTCAAAAATATACAATCTCTCTGAAAGTAAAAAGTAATCTAAGAAATAATGAATCTCAAAGGAAGGGCTTGGTATAAATATGGAAGTAATAGTAAATGAAGACATAACGCATGTTTATATACGCTAGGAATTTTGGAACGAAAATATATTCATACCAAACTTAACATAATCTAAGTATATAAGCGTAGGAATAACAGTGGCAAGAAGCTTTTCAACCACATAGTAACGAGTGTTTTCTACGATAGTCTCGGTCCAAGCATAATCTTGTGAGAGGATTTTGGACGGAAACTGAAAAGAAGCCCGTCATATACACTTTTACTCTTTTACTCTTTTATTTGTTCAAGTCGAGCAAATCGACTCCAAGACTTATTCTTTGTAAGCCTAGTACTTATTCTATCGATCACTTCTGCCGAACCGCTAAGTTACAGAGACGAAAACACACCAGCATCGGTTGTCGAGCGATGTTGGGGGGACAAACACACACATAATCATATACACACATACATATATATATATACATATATACGGCTGGCTTCGTCAGTGTGTATTAGTGTCTGTGTTTCTTCTCCACCACCACTTTACATCCGTTGTTGGAGTGTTTCCGTCACAGTAACCTAGCAGTTCAGCATAACAGACCGATAGAATAAGTACTAATCTTAAAACGAAATAAGTACTGGGATCGATTCATTCGACTAAAAGTTTTTCAAACCGTTGCTCCAACTTGACCGTAGTGTAATGACTGACACAAGTAAAAGATACATGGGGAAAAATCTAGGTATATATTACAATGGTACCAACAGTTAAGTAAATAAAAAGATACGGGCAAAGGGAAATGTTCACATGTTAAAGCAATTAAGTTGTGAATATAGAACCCAATTAGATATTCAGGTACAAATAGGTGTTGCTTGCTTAGCCCCAGTAATCAAAGATCTGCAGGAAGCGCTGTAGTATTAAAGAAAATGGTATTTGTTCTGCCTGAGTGACAGTTAGTGGATGAAGTACTTGTTAACTTCGAAATACAGATTGGGTTTTTTAGTGCAGTATGACGTTTAAGATCCTGTGATTATTTAGTACGATAGAAGAAGCAAATATAAGGGCTAAAGACTATTCATAGCGCTACACAACTTTGCATACAAATATACGTTTAGGTATGGCGGATTTTCTCGTTTACCTGACGAATAATTTTCCAAGTTAGTGCTCAGCATTATCTAGAAAACGATTATCTTTGTTGTAGGTTAAATAGTTTGTCCCTGACTTCATGTGTGTGTGAATATGTGTGTGTGTGTGTGTGTGTGTGTGTGTGTGTGCGTGTGTGTGTGTGTGTGTGTCTGTGTCTGTGTCTGTGTGTGTACTTCTTTTTTCGGGACAGTAGATCTCGAAGCACATAATAGATTCGAGAGCCATTGTTCAAGACAACAATTATTTCACGTTCTCTCGAAAAGTTGTAAGTTCCTACAATATCAACGCGCGCACACACACACACACGCAGACATACACAAATACAAACATACATACATATATACATATACACATATATATACATATACGCATATATGTATACATATATATACGCATATACATATATATATATATATTTATGCATAAATATATATATCTACACACACACACACACACACACATATATATATATAGAAAGATATATACATTCACACATGTATAGAAGATTTAGATTTAGATTCACAATTGAATATGGTACTTATGTTTAGGCACCAGAATATAGTATGGTTTTATCCAAAAACCATTCCAAAACAAGGTGATCAAAAATCAAAACAAGCAATACGGATTTTAAAGATGATTGCAGTACACACGTTTCATGCTACGTTTCATGCGAGCATTACATTAAATGCAATATGTAGAGCTATCTTCAGCTGCACAAAAATGTAGAAAATTACAGTAGAATAGACATATTATAATTGTGGCAACATTTAAAATCCAAGTGGGAAGAAGAATACATAAAAATCCATCTTGACATAGCCAAGGTTAGCAGCTTTCTAGCCTTGGCTATGTCAAATACGACCGAAAACCACAAAGTTAAAACTTTGAATGCCTTCTAGCATGTAGAAGTTACCTGTTATAGGTAATTTCTCTTATACTTTATATATATATATGATGGTCTATTGACTTTTTTACATGCTAGGCTACTAGTAGTAAAATTTGTAAAGATTTGTTACCCTTTATACACACACACACACACACACACATACACACACACACACGCGCGCACACACATACACACACACATATATATATAGATATATATAGATATATATATATATATATATGTATATATGTGTAAAGGATGTCACATACCGTAAACACGACAAGAACGATCCTTCATCTGTTGGCGGCTGTCCATCTACGCCTCATTTCGAGCACTGAATGACAATATGAGTCTTCGAAGGCAGTTGCACCCGCAAAATCCAAAATGAAATTTGTGATTTGCGAAGAGTCAACGTTGGTAACAATAACAGAACAATTGAGACATACAAGTAAACCGAACGAAAACAAGTATTGAGGGTCGTTACATCAGTCCTGTTTTTTATTTTTTTCTCTCGTTGTTTGCGTATCAACTTATTTGTTTTCGTATGTCATGTTGTTTACGGTTTGTAACGTCCTGTACCCATATAGGCATGTGTATGTGTGTGTGTGTGTGTATGTGTGTACATATATGTATGTATGTATAAATATATATATATCTTGTTTATATTATTATTTGATTAAACGTCTCGCATCCATTTCCAAGTAAGTTTATCTTAATATTTTTGATGCGACTCTACCTTCATCCTTTCTCTAAATACTTTTATCGCCCCTTTACCGTTTTCTATCTGTCTCTCTCCCCCTCCTTTAATCTCTCGTTGTTCACACGTGACCATCGTCCATCTTTCTTTTCCCTCCAGGGCTGTCGTAGAAATTGCACGTCTTTCTCTTCAATCCCTTCTCTTGTAAAAGAAAATGTTCCTCCAGCGTTCGCTATTTTAACTTCGTCTTGTCTAACGAACCGCCATGCTTTTTTTCGTTCGGTCTCCTTGTATGTCTCTACTGTCCTGTTTTTTGTTACCAACTTTGACCCTTCGCAAATCCCAAAACTTTGGTTTTTGCGGGAGCAACTGTCTTTGAAGACTCATATTGTCGTCCAATATTCGAAATTAGGAGTAGATGGACAGCGGACAACTGATGAAGGGTCGTTTTTTTATGTTACTTGTCCTGTTTTCATTTGTTTCTCTCGTTCTTTGCGTATCAACTCATTTGCTTTCGTATTTCATGTTGTTTACAGTATGTGACGTCTTGTACTCATGTATGCATATATATATGTATATATATATATATATATATATATATATATATATAT
>NC_068981.1:140720379-140721548 GCF_001194135.2 Octopus bimaculoides | reverse complement strand
TGTGTGTGTGTGTGTGTGTGTGTCTGTATGTGTGTGTGTGTTTGTGTGTGTGTGTGTGTGAAAATATGAATAGAACTGGCTCTTCTGATAATTTTTCCAACATAATAAGTAGACGCTCATAAGTTATTACGTATATTATAAAAGGTGTAAACATTTAATAACGTATTGACATCTAATCATTAAAGTGGGTAAATCAGATAAGCCATTTCTATTCATTTTTCCAAATATATAATATTGTACCAAGGACTTTCTATTTCTTATTCTGCTGTATATGTGTGTGTATTTGTGAGTACCTAAATAAATGTGTGTGTATTTGTGTGTGCGCGTATATATATGTGTGTGTTTGTACGTGAGTGTGTGTGAATATACACACGCATTTACAAACGAATACACACACTGCACACATTTATATTGACATACATAGCAGTATCAAGAAATAGGTAAATACATACCTCCCTCAACCGCCTTGACTCCGAAGCCGGGCTCTCACCACTCGATGGAGTTAAATGCCATCCTCAGAACATGTGTTTTAAATTGAAGGCGCATCGCTCAGTGGTTACGACGTCGTGCTCACAGTCATAAGGTTGTGAGTTCACTTTCCGGACGAAGCTGTGTGCTGTGTTCACTTATTTCACGTTGGTCCAGTTCATTCGACTGTAGAAATGAGTTGCGACGTGGCATATGAGGGGGGCATTTAAGCATTGGTGACATGTGCATGATCCTTCACCGGCTAGGGGGTGTCTTCACTCCACCTGTTTTATTACAACTACGATAGTCGAATATTTCGATAAGGATGAGCACCAATGTGGAATATGTATATATATATATATATATATATATCACATAGTTAATATGTGATATATAAACGAATAGGCTTCTAAAACGAATAGTCTGCTAAAACGAATTGATAAGCCCACACATAACCTCCATAGGTACGTCTTTTTACCTTTCATGGAATTATACTCATGTCGCATAAAAGGAAATTTAATGTACAAATTCGTGATTAAATTATTGTGTATCACTTCAAAGGGCTGTAAGAAGCGAAGACGACTAATTTGTTGTTGATAATAAATAATTATTAACTTCCTAATCTCCATTTTCTTTTCTTCTTTTAAATGAATATATACCATCCGTTGATTAGGCTAACATATCCTCTAATTAAATTTATA
>NC_068981.1:140717513-140720308 GCF_001194135.2 Octopus bimaculoides | reverse complement strand
ATATATATATACATATATATATACATGAGAGTGTGTGTGTATGTGTATGTGTATTTAAGATTATTCTGATCGATTTTCTCGTGAAACGGATGTCTATATCACGAGTATTCGCGTGGAAGTTAGTGGGTGTACGAGTAGTTGTACGAATGCAATAAACGTAGGCATATCTTTTTTGTGCCAAACTTCGTAGTGTATGTATGTGGAACACATTCCAATAACAGGCTTAATGCGGAATAAAACTACGCAGTATTCTACATGCTGAACAATAGTATTTGAAATTTCAACGACGTATGAAAGTCAGATAATCGTTGTAATTCACTGAGATATAAGATGTGGTTGTGTTTTGAATCCTAGCAAAATGGAGACACGATGTATGTAAAATATATTAATCTAAACGTCGTGAAATATTTGATGTTACTATGAAATTAGAACATAACCTCACAGTAACTAGCAAAAGCAATAAAGAGTTAAATATCGTACTGACCATGATAATGTGAAAGAAATATAGGGATAAATAAGTATCGAGTATAGAGATGAAGCTAAATCACTCAAAATTGAGATCCACATGGTCAACACAAATATAGTAGAATGTCACATGTATAATTTATGATAAAGATGCCATAAAGTTTACATATATTTTGAAAATAATTTCATCTACGAGTATTTAAAAATCTAACTCCAAAATTATCAATTAATTTATAATTTAGGAAGTAGAATAAATAGGAAGTTATTTTCACATATTAAACACACCAAGAGATTGTGTCTAATAATTTTCACTATGTTATAGTTATGTGCCATCATTATATTTAAAATGATTATTCCTTAGAACAAACATTTTCACATTGTAATGTTCACTAGATCATTAAACGCAAAGCATTTACTTATATATGATGTATTATCATTTCCTTCAGATTATCATCATACTTTAAACATTATCGTTACTAAATTGACATCTATTCTACAGTTGGATGTTCTGATGGCAGTCCCGATAATGCTTACATCGAGATTTAAATTTTATTTTAGTATGTATCCGGACATACAAATAGGTATACTATAGGTATTTTACCGTATAAGGCAAGATATAGATCGAAAATAAATGCACTTTCGCTTAATACGCTAATTTTTAATTTCATTTTCGTATGTTTTGTTTCTGCTATCACTGCTTTAGTCATTATATATAACATAAACGTGCAATTAGGCTGGTATTTTCAATTTGAGCATCTCCGACAATTTTCCTGAGTACAAGCCATAGAAAATGCATCGATGCGTTCATTTTTACAAATATCTTCTAATTAATTCATATAGTCATATAAAATATTTGAATAATCCCCAATGAAGACTCGTATACCTATGGAAAGGAAAATAATCCCTACCAATTTTACTCACGAATGCAAATATTTCAATATGCTGTAATTTTCAAGTCATTAATCATGCATGTAAGTTGGGAAATTTGTTGGAAATTTCACTGATTAAAAAGAGAAGCATCACATTATGCAGGATTTACATGAAATGACTTTAATGAAATTAACTCCAGACTTCGAATGAATGTATAGGAGAATTACGTCTATCATGATGAGAAAATTGGAGGATTTTTGAAAGTGAAAAATGCACTCTTCACGTTGAATAAACGTACATTATTTCCGCTCACTCTAAAGAGAAGTAATTAGAATAATAATGGCCAATTTTAAATATAAAGGGCTAATTCTTCCTTTAAGCAATATATCTGCGTGTGCGTGCATCTGTGTGTGTATGCATATATGTATGTGAGTATGTATGTGTGTATGTATGTATACACTGAATGATTGGATAAATTATGTTGAAGAAAATTATAAAGAAAAGATCTAGAAAACTGTCTGTGAATGGGGTTAATAGCTTATATAGCCATGACTTACTTTCAGTTTGATAAACATTGCTTAAACTATGGCAACTTGTTTTTGCACTTTTTTCTAAACATTTTGTTTTATATAACTTTAGTTTATACAATAATTATATGTGCCGGCTTCAATTGCTTCCCTTAGCAAATAAATTATGGCCCTATAAACTTTGAATTAGAATGATACACTGTGAATTCCGTTGCATAAAATATTAGAAATCCTATGACCGAACGGTTGAAAATTTAGCTTCATAATTACATGATTCCAGTTTCAGTCCTATGGTCATTTGCGTAATTTCCTCATTTATAGTCACAAATTGATCAATTATTTGGGAGTGGTATTAGTCTTTAAAACTGTGTTAAAACCGCGGTTTTTGTTTCCAGATTGGATGACGCAATTGTTGTTTGTTAAATCAGACATGGGATTAAATATGCTGGAGTTTTTCTAAACTCATCATGCATCTATCATGGTTCATTAATCTGCATCCAGAGTTACAATATTTTTTGAGCAACCTAAATGTATTACTTGGCTAATTCAGGTCGTAAAATTTTCAATACCAGTTTTAAATTTTAGGCTAGAGATAATGCATTAGGTTACATGGTTTATAAAATTATAACTGTCTATCTATCGATTGATGTCTCTATCTATCTATCTATCTATCTATCTATCTATCTATATATATATATATATATATATATATGTGTGTGTGTGTGTGTGTGTGTGTGTGTGTGTGTGTGTGTGTGTGTGTATGTGTTTCTGTGTGTGTATATGTATAGTCGTCCGGCTTCTTTCAGTTTCCGTCTACCATTTCCACTCAATAGATTTTGGTTGAATCGGGGCTATAGTCGAACACACTTGTCCAAACTGCCAATCGGTTGGACTGAGCTCGGAACCATGTGATTGAGAAGCTGGCATCTTACC
>NC_068981.1:140716207-140717209 GCF_001194135.2 Octopus bimaculoides | reverse complement strand
AGAGAGAGAGAGAGAGAGAGATATATATATACACAGAAGGACCCTAATTCAATCGGATTGTTAATATTCAGTTTTCTGTGTGTCTTGTGTGCATTTTGTTAGTAATTATGGCATTTTTCATTTATTGAGTAAGGGATCCAAGAACTCCTTCGTGAGATTGCAGTAGGCGGCTGCGGTCACTTTAACATCTTCTGGCGCCCTGCCTAGTCCGACAAGCCTATCCCCAATGATACCAGCCAACAATGCGACGCCCCCACCCTGTTGTTGACGTTGTAAACGTTGGTGACATATATCTCCAAAATAGACCCAACCATTTGCCCAACCATCAAATCCGTCAAAGGTCGCCCTGGTTTCATCAGGGAACAGAAAAGAACGTATGTCTAACGTTGTCTACCTTTTGGCGCATTAAGTCCTCAAACTCCTGTGACTGGGCGTTAAAGAGGCAGTTTTAGGGGTTCTCGCACGGAAGCCAAGGTCCCGAGGATGCAATTTCTGATGGTTTTCGGTACATGAGGAAGTCCGGAGGCGGTGAAAATGTCTTTGCTTGTCTGTCCAGATTCCCCACGTAGCTAGCGGCCAATATTCATTAAATTCCTAGCTGTCACATTCTTGGAGGTCCTGCAATTTGATCGTGTCTTCCTTGATGAAGGGTCCTTCCGGAATCGTCTAACCGTGTCCACATGATGACCTAACGCCTCCGCAATGACATGAAGAGAGGTGCCTTTAGCACTTTCCTTGATGATGACAAGACTTTCCTTCATCGTTCATGCCGTTTGAACGTCCCATTTTTCTTAGAGCGGAGAGGAGCTATTAGCGTGGTTCACACGAAAATTAAAGAATCTGAAATAAAAAAGAAACGTTACACAAAATAATGAAATCATAACAATGATGTGTCCATAGCGTGCAAGCCAGCTGGGTAAAGCTTTATCAAAAATCCATTCACAAAAAAACGAAAAAACCTAAATTTCACTCCTGAGCTATTAGCGTGATTCTTTGTGTGTG
>NC_068981.1:140709513-140715449 GCF_001194135.2 Octopus bimaculoides | reverse complement strand
GAATTTGTGTTCTACACGCAGGACTTCATAAGACAACGCCAAAGCATATGGTTCTGAGTGATTTAAGGCCTATTTAGCTGCTATTTTTAGCACACATCGCAACTACCTCAATGACAAAAAAAAAATGAGTAAACAACACGTCTTTTGTAGTTTTAAGCATTCAATATGCATTTAAAGCGATAACACGAACTTAAATGATTTATCCAAAAACGTTATTTAGCCATTAGTTTTAGCACACCTCACCTTCACCTGAATGACAAAAAAAAAAAAAAGAAAAAAGAGTAAACAACACATCTTTTGTAGTTTAAAGCATTCGACATTCAATCGTTTTGAGTCTCAGACTTTCAAGATTCGTTCGTTTGTTTCCGTGTACGTGACAGCGCGTTGTTGTCAACAGTAAACACATTAAATATCATCACTAATAGGGCTTTTTCGACGTCGATTTCGTTTACTTCTTGGAAATTTATATACACAAATGAAGCAGGTAAGAACGAATGCTAACCGCATACATATTCATGCACAAAAAATGCATTCATAGAGACAGACATAACTTGAGCATTATAAATATGCAAGGCTTTTCTCAAGTTTAAAATGCGACTTTATTTTTATTATCTACATTACACACACATACGTACGGAAAAGAAGCATGGATATGTATGTATGTGCGTCGAAAAAGCTGTATTAGTGATAATATTTCATGTGTTTACAGTTGACAACGTGTGCTGTCATTCATACGGAAACTAACGAACGAATCTTGACAACTCAATGACAACTCTAAGACTCAAAATGATTGAATGCCAAGGATTAAATATGCCTTCAATGCGATAGCACGAACTTAGAAGATTTATCTAAAAACAAAATAGCACGTTACAATTTTAATATTAAAAAAAAAAAAAAATATTTTGTTGACCAGTTCATTCAAAACGAAAGTAGGAAATTCATTCAATCAATTTCTCGAACAAATGACAATTTTCATATCTTCTGCGCCACATAATTCACAAGCTCAGTTTGGTATGAGATAGGTCAAACAAGTGGTATTTGTCGACACGTGCTTTTCTGCGTGTGCTTTCCTGTCAACACGTACTTTGATGTTCCGCTTGTTACGATGGAAACAGGCATGAATGTTTTTGTGGCTTACGATTGGCTAAAATTGCCACAAATTTTCAAACTTTAATTGCTAAAAACTCTTTATTGATTGATTATAGCGAATACGATTTCCATGTCATTCATTAGCCTATAATAAAAGTTTATCGTTACACTGAATATGAAATCAATTCGAACATAAATTGATGTTGGCAGCCAAACCGAAATGATCCATAAAGGCATTAACACAGTCACTGAACAATGTATATCAAATAGTTTGTCCAATAAGTAGGAGTGCATCAACAAATAAATAGATTACTTACTAATTAAATTAATAATCTAAACGTATATTATTATCAAAAGACAATGAGAACGAGAAGATGCAAGTAACGTTGAGTGTAGGAGAATAATGGAGAGATAGGTATAAAACATGTCAGAAGAAAAAAAGGCAGAGACACGGTCGTCGTCGAGACGCCAATTGTTCTAGAACGCCGTACTACTGATTTCCGTCGCAAAATAGGGGATAGCATTGGCCCGTCAGAGAAATGAGCCCCGCGTGTTGCAGCGGCATTTCCAGCGTGTGAAGCTGGCCATTCTCCACAGCAGTGCTATCGACATCATTAACGCGGGAGCGGCTGAACACCCAGCTTGTTCTGGGAGTTTTGACTCATCAAACCCCTCCACTTCATCTTCCGCTGCTTTACCCCCTCCCCACATGTTTTTCTTTTTTTTCTGTTTTTTTCCAATTTCTCTGTAACTGTGTGTATCTTTCAAATTTAGCACTTCGAATAAACAAAGTGACCGGAAATGTAGACAAAATATAGCAAGGCATCACGACAAAAGAGAAATCTAAGTATTGGAAAGATATAGTACAAAAATAAGATGGAAGATAATTAATTAAAAGTAAAGAATGGAATAAAGAAAAAGGAAATAAAAAACGAAAGAAAAAGAAAGGTAGTCTCAGGTTGGCATCTCCTGCTAAGCGACTGTCAGATGACCTTTTGACGGCCTTAATAAAGTATAATCAACCAAGCGTGTAGACTAGACAAGACAGGGACCGTGATAATAATGTAAAGAAATTAAAGCGACAGAAAATTAGGTGAATAACATTATAGAAAGAAGCGTAAAAACTGAACCTAAAGTGGGAAGAAAAAATATCAGCAGGGGCTATAAAAAAGATTAATATATAAATAGTTGATACAAATATAAAAATAAATTTAGAAACGTTATCATAGGAATATAATTGTCATATTTTTAATCGGCCCAGGTTATATATGTAACGTATGAAGAAAAATATATAAGGCTTAGTCTAAGTTTGTTAACTTGAAATGCAAGTTAGAATTTATGTAAGATGATTGGGGCGCATCTATTCATTGTAAAAAGTAAACATTTTATCAAAGCTATACCTACAGAATGCATTAGTGTCACTTAGTCTGATTAAGAGATTTCTATTTTCTCAAAATATTTCTATAGATTCCCTGCAGCACATATTCCATGCAGTAAGACCAACTTGTAAAATATTCTGCTCTTAAAATAGAGTACTTGTTAACCTTGAAATAACGGATATAATTAGCAAACGAAATTGAAGATTTGCGGGTCATATTAGAAAATTCACCAACATTAACTAAATACCGTCTCTTGAAATCAAAGGATAACCCAATATATATATGTAGCGTTTTGGTAAAGGCAGTTCATCTAGAAATGGTACTATATTGCGAGTAATGACCATTCATAGGGTACAAATATGATTGTTCGTATCATGTATAAAATCACCATTAGCGTTCATGTTTATGTTGCTAATATTTTAATTCTTCTCCGTAATAATCTGTAACAACTTTATTCAAGCTATTCCTACTGTTATTACTATTAGCATGAATATAATCTCTTTAACCCCTTTACTATATCAGGACCTTATGACACTGGATGAAACAATCGTTTTCCAATCTAAGCACAACATATAACAAGGGTTAATCATTAATTACTCGGAGTGTAGTTGTAATATTGATCCTAAGGCTGGAGAATTTAGTTGTACGTGCATCTCAAGCCTTCATCTGTCTCAAATCATTGCCACAACTGTTAGAAACTAAAACGCCATTGAAGCTTTCGATATAATTTTCATAGCCATGATCACTCTACAATGTGCATCTGGAGCCAGAATAAAACAAGCGATTTTGCACAGCAACGAGATGCAATTTTCATGCAGCAGAATGTTTAACAATGGGCGGAGTTCTCGAAAACAAGTTTGAAAATGATGGACCATCATAAAGTAGTAGCCCAATTGCTTATGCATTCAGATGCCGACAACAAAGAACGTTTTGCATGGCATGATTCTTTTGAGCATCCTGATATATATCCTGATACCTATTCGTGAGGCGGCAAATAAAATACAGATTATGCATAGAATTGCGTATGAAATCATTCAGATCACAGTTGCCTTTATCTAAATTCCATTGCAAAGTTTATTTGAAATGTGATGCGATTTTTTCATCACTACAATAGCAAATATGACAGCTCGAAAAATATGCTTACTCTTGACAAAAGATGCATGTATAACTGCAACCCGAATATTATATGACAGTGTATGCAATGCAATAATGTGCAACCGTCCGTTTGGATAAATATAAAACATCAGCAGCCGGAAAAGTTATGCTGACCATTTTCTGGAATTGCAAAAAGTAACGTAGAATTATCAAGAGATTGAATCAACATAACTTGATGCAGCGTGACAAGCTAAGACCAGGAAAATGAGGCAAACTCCCTTATACCGAAAGGCATTGTGTTGGTGCAGAACAATTTCTATCTCCATAGTATTGCTTACATTATGAAAAGTATTTACATTTTAAATGTGTTACTTTTCTCAGTGTGGATTTTAACATGTTCTTTCGAAATATCTGTTTACTCAGCTCGAATTCTAGCTCAGATGCAGTTAATATGCTTCAGACCACAAAAAATGTGGAAGTTGTACATACGTGGCACATTCCCCCATCCAAAAGAGAGTACAAACAAGCAAATGCATAGATATGCCAAGTGTGTTGCAAACAGAAGGAATCAACTCGTACTTTTAAAATCACAGTTTTTTAGACTAATACTTTTCTAAAAATAAATAATGGACAAATAGAAATGTGGATTTTATCCTTTCCTTTTTTTCTTTTTTTCGGAAATAAATTAAAATTAATTGAACAAACTTCACATAGATAGTGTTCACTTTTAATAGGGACTGTGTATACTCTCAGTGGAGGCGCAATGGCCCAGTGGTTAGGGCAGCGGACGCGCGGTCATAGGATCGCGGTTTCGATTCCCAGACCGGGCGTTGTGAGTGTTTATTGAGTGAAAACACCTAAAGCTCCACGTGGCTCCAACAGGGGATGGTGGTGAACCCTGCTGTATTCTTTCACTACAACTTTCTCTCACTCTTTTTTTCTTGTTTCTGTTGTACCTGTAATTCAAAGAGCCAGCCTTGTCACACTGTGTCACGCTTAATATCCCGGAGAGATACGTTAAGGCTACACCTGTCTGTGGAGTGCTCAGCCACGTGTATGTTAATTTCACAAGCAGGCTGTTCCGTTGATCGGATCAACTGGAACCCTCGTCGTCGTAAGCGACGGATTGCTAACAACAAAGTGAGTGTATACTCTCACTATTTGCAGGAAACATAATTAGCAAATAACGCAAGTTTAGTATATTTTGAGAATATAATGGAAAATGGCTAATCGTCTTGAAATTGATAGCTACATTTTGTAGAACTATAATGTGAATGAAAACAACTGTTGGAAGGCATTGATATGATACGCGAAGGTTGACTATATAATAAAAATATAAACAGAAATTAATCTGATGGATTTAAGCGACCTCCATACAGAGTAGTAGAGTTAGTTCTTAGTTCAGGAGTCATTACCTGGATAAATCGATTTCCTGCTGCAGCAGGAAATAAATGAACCTGTAACAGCGAAAATGGAAATTTTCAAACTTGCAATCCCAGGAAACATATACAGCCTTTCTAAAAATGATAGACGAAAATCTAGAAATCACTTTTAGGAAATGAGATTAAAGATTGTATAAATGAATACTCCCTATTACACACGCACACACACAAACACACACACGCACAAATGCGCACACACATGCAAACACACGCGCACAAACCCAAGCTCACACACACGCACAGAGTCATACACGCAGACACTCGCACACCCATATGCATACATGCAGTTCGCTAGTTAGGATCAGCGAAAAATTATTCAATCCAGTTAGAGATAAATATTTTTTAAATGAATACGTGTGTCATAGATATGTTACTTCAAGTTTCATGATCGAATGACACAGTATATCAGATGGGCTTTAATAGCGTACTGTGCATGTTCCTTCAATAGTTCAGTCTGAAATAGCATGCCTACTCCACAAGGAAATCCGAGTAATCGAGAATAGAGTGATGGCAATTTCTTTGATTTTTCTCTTTCTTGGATTTTGCTGCATTTCCTCACGTACTATCCATGTTGTAGCGGGCTTGCAAGATAGTTTGATAAGGCACAGTACGATACGAAACAGTGTCCAATCACTTCACTATTTGAAGCAGCTCAAATATACCACTTCTATATTATAGATACACACGCGCATGCACAAACACACGCACTCACTCACATTCACACATATACACACCCGTTCACACGCACACACATACATACACATAGTGTTTATTGAAAATGTAACTAATGATGAGAAAATATCACAGTTACAGTTTCAAATAAGACCGTATCCTCTACAAAATATATCAAGTACACACCTCTTATTCACTCTACACAAGCAACGTAGTTGTATGTGTCTGTGTGTGTGTGTATATATATATATATATATAT